>NC_142942.1:23872251-23932251 GCF_046866305.1 Octopus bimaculoides | reverse complement strand
TTCTAATTCCATGAAGGAAATATCACTGCTACATGTGGCTCCTATCTTGCCCCTAATCCCATATCACCACTTCCCATATTTATCTATTTCGCATTTATGGACAATTGTTTGCAGGTTTCCAGAAAGTCAATGACTGGATCACTGCATTCACGAAAGCAACAGTGGCAAGGGATTCCATGTGCAACTCGAGCGGAACAAATATCACAAGGGTGATGTTTAGTATACAACTAACGGTTGGTCGGTTTTTCTCGACGATGTATGCATTGTGCGATCGCACACTCATACCTCATACACATACGCACACACTCATATATATATATGTGTGTGTGTGTGTGTGTGTCTGTGTGTGTGTGTGTGTGTGTGTGTGTGTGTGTGTGTGTGTGTGTGTGTGTGTGTGTGTAATATTTATATGTTTATATATACACATATACATGATAGTTGTGCTTTTCTCGTCCACTCGCAAAGAACACAGTAATGCTACAGACAGGTTTATTCTCTGTCTCTCAGACAATGTATAACAAGAAAAGACAAAAGCAAAAAGGAACCCTTTCTGCCAGCTCTGCTTCTATAGTGGTAAGTCGTTGGAAGATTCTAGAGAGTTCTACAACTTTCCATTCGATTCTATTGGACTGATTCGCATGCCAACCATTTATATTGGACAGGTTTGGATGCTAGCAATCTCCACAACACCACCCCTCCGAAACTGATGCGACACCTGAGGCATCAACAGCAGTAAAGTCTCTCTCTCTCTCTCTCTCTCGCTCTCTCTCTCTCTCTCTCTCTCTCTCTCTCTCTCTCTCTCTCTCTCTCTCTCTCTCTCTCTCTCTCTCTGGGCTTGGGTGTTCTCTTGGATCGTATACATATATTCACGTGCACACACAAATGCATATAGGGACATACACTCATACTCACATAGACCCGCATGGCCATATACGTTTCTCGATAACTTGTTTAGACAACTGTCAATGTGTAGAAGTGGGCGTTGTATGTGGGTGTGTGTATATATATATGTTTGTGTGTGTATGTGTTAGTGAGTGAGTGCGTCCGTATGTCGATGTGTTATGTGAAAAAAATGCCAGTGCGTTAAAGCAATTCATAGGAGAACCTGACTTGCTACCTATGTCCATGCCTCGAGGCTACCCGGGGGATGTTACAGAGTGCTTCACACCAATCATGAAAAGAAAAGTTGGTCATTACAATAATACGAGTGCAGAGTTAATCCTCGCACTGCAGGTTCAAACTGCAGTGTAGGGAGTTGCTGAAATATGGCAAGCGTTCCGGGAGTTCGTCCAAAAAGTAAACAGACATCGGGGTATCATCCATAGGGAATTTGTTTGTTGAACTGGGAGATCGGGTACATTTTTTTTACAGAAGATGCAGGAGACGTTTGAAGAATATAAACAGATGGCCATGGGTGTGTATGCATATGTATGAACACTACAATATGCGTGTGTGCACGTGCGTGCGTAGTGCGTGCGTGTGTGTGCGCGCGCGAGTGTGTGTGCGTGTGTGTATGTGTGTGAGTGTGTGTGTGTGTGCGTGTCCCCGTCCGTGCATGTGTCCCACTTTCAATCTCAAGCAGTACTCATTTGAAATAGAATTCCTCACTTTCCTTTAATGGTCTATTTAGACAATTTGTGATCTTTGTTCGTCATATCATTAAAAAATTTTCCTATCTCTAAGAATTATGTTTTTCTGTTGATTTGACATTTTCTCTGGAGCAAACTTATTGCATGATTGTCTTGCATGATTGTCATAAACTGTTGTAGCTTTATATCAATATCCTGCTTAGACAGACTGGCTGACCGCTTTTGTTCCAGGGTCTATTTCTGAATACCTTTTCAATTAGCTTTTTGGAAATTTAGGCTGGAAAGAAGTTGTGAGCTTCTAGTAGACTGCATATCTGCAGTTTTCTTTAAACCAGACATTGTTAGGCTCTACTATGGTCAGAGAAAATCCTTGGTGGCACTTGAACATTATGGATGAAAGTCACATTATTTGTGAAGCAGAGGTTCAGGACATTTTAACTCTGAATTGGGTGGGGCACTTTTTGCTCCACGAATAACAAGTTTGTAAGGTTAAATATGGTCTCTGCTTGCATCTGCTCATGCAGTGATATACTTAAGAGAAGATGGACCTCAAGCCATCATACATATACATACATGCATACATATATATATGTATGCATGTATATATATGTATATATGTATGTGTGTGAGTGTGTCTGTGTGTTTATATACACGTATATATGCATACATACGTACATACATACATACATACATACATACATACACACACATACATACATACATACATACATACATACATACATACATACATACATATCATGTTAGTTATATAATTGTACGTGAGTTCAGTGAGAAAGTATTTCCGTGCAGAAGTGGGCGGCAGCGACGGCGGCGGTGGAGGCGGTGGAGGCGATGGGGGTGGGTATCAGTGAGTGAGTGTATTGGTAACTCGGCGTGTTGGGATGTAGGTGTGTTTACGTAGAACGGTTAATGTGTTCAGGTGTATAACAGTGTGTATGTGTCAGTACACAAGTGTGTGTGTGTGTGTGTGTGTGTGTGTGTGTGTGTGTGTGTGTGTGTACATGTGTATGCGTCTGTCTCTTCTTTATATCAATTTATCTGGTAAGGTAAGGAAATGTACAGGTAGAAAAACAGGTAGACAGACAGGTAGATATACTCATTGATGGACTGATATACGTGAGTGCGTGTGTGTGTATGTATGTGTATGAATAATATATATCATATATATATATATATATATATATATATATATATATGTCCATGTGTATGTATATATATATATACCAACATATATATGTATGTACATATATATATATATATATGTGTGTGTGTGTGTGTATTTATATATATATGTATGTACGTATATGTACGTAAATATATGAATATACATATGTATATGTATAATGTACGAGATATGTGCATACTTATGCATATGGGTATGTATATATATGTATATACATATATGTGTGTGAGCGTGTGTGTGTGTGTGTGTGTGTGTGTGTGTGTATTTATATATATATCTATGTACGTATATGTACGTAAATATATGAATATACATATGTATATGTATAATGTACGAGATATGTGCATACTTATGCATATGGGTATGTATATATATATGTATATACATATATGTGTGTGAGCGTGTGTGTTAGTGTGTGTGTGTGTGCGCGCGCGCGCGTGGAAAGAAAAAGAGAGTTAAATAGCTTGAGAGAAGAGAAGAGAAAAAAAAATTGTCTCCTTAGTTATTCTGACGTCAATTCCTACGTTTTGTTGTGGGTGGAAATGTGCGGATGATGATGACGATGATGATGATGATGGGGATGTTGCTACTGCTGTTGATAATGATGATGATGATGATGATGATGATGATGATGATGATGGCGATGACGACGATGATGATGATCGTCATCATCATCATTATCATCGTCATCATCATGATAGTGACTTCTTTTTATTTGCCATGGGTGGCGGGGTGCCATATGAGGGGGCCACTACAATGACAAGCTGCCTTTTGTTAGGGTTCCGAACAAAATGGGATGAGGCTTTCAAGGGGATGCTATGTGCCGTATGAGAACCTCCGGCCTGGCCCGATCAAGGAACCTGAGCCAGACACGCGACCTCACCCAACGGTTCTTCTCCAAGTAGTAGTAGTAGTAGTAATAGTAGTAGTAGTAGTAGTAGTAGTAGTAGTAGTAGTAGTAGTAGTTTCAAATTTCGACACAAGGCCAGCAATTCTGTGGGGAGGTGAATCTTTTAAAACCCTTGAAATCGCAAATATTACGAAGTTTTAGCGAAATCGTAATTCTCAGTTTATATAAAATTTTGGTAATTATTCAAAATAAATAAAATTATCACAAAAATATATTTGTTTCGTTGGGGTTTCAACTAAATCCAAACAACATTTATATTATGGAGGGAGCCAGGTGATGCGGAAATTTCGACGCCATTGCAATCCAGCTTTGAAACAATCGAAAGCTTTATGTCTCATCTACGCTGCCAATTCTGCTTGCTTATAAAATAGGAAATCTCTAGAAATTCCTAGTTTCAATTCTACCTCGAGAGCCAAATTTAGTCTTATTCTATTGTTTTATTTGCTAAGAAACTTTTTGTTATCGAAATATTATCAGACACAACACTAAAAGTAGCATGGCTCGTTTTATTTGAAAATTCTCTTCAAACTGTTTTGTTTTGTCTTTATTTACAATACACTGCTTTGAACATCTCTCAAATATTTACATAAGCAGTCATAATTACACGTTGTCGTAGTCTTTGAGAAAAGCAATGATGGAAAGTTCAAGAGGTCGAACGACTGGCACCACCAACACTTTAGAAACGGGAGAAGGTTCTGATATTGAACTGACGACCAAAGCTATAAAAGAACTTTGTAAGGACTTTAGCGCCCCAGCTACAAAAGGTCCGCAGTTGGTCGACCAAGGTAAAAACTCCCGCGACCGTTCATGGAGTCTCGACTGAGTCTCGACAACTTTGTGTATTTTTATTCCGATGGTATTAACCAACGATGATCTTTTATGGTCGAAATATTAAAAAGTAATAATAAATTGCTTCATTTCAAATTGTTAATATTGTCACACCAATATCTCCAAATAAGACTTTTCTCAAGTTCCACATGGAATTTTCTGTCTTTGTTGTTATCCAAATTCCAAAGATGGAAACCAGCGCGTTCTTCAGAGGAAGAATTTCACTTTTAGAAAATGGGAAACCAGTAAGAACAAGCAAATACAAGCATACACAAAGGGATACATAGATCTGTGTGTGTGCGCGTGTGTTTGTGTGTGCACATACACACACACACATGCATATGCATATACACGCAGATATATGCAACTATACACACAGACACATTAGCATACATTAAGATGTATAAACAAATAGATATATACACAAAGATATATAAATACACAAACATACACCCTCGCAAAAAGACATGCATAAACACACATACACAAATATACACATACAATAAATATATGCACACACACACATACGGAAATATATGCAAACGTATTGTGCAATTAATAAGAACGGCATAAACACACTCATGTTTGTATAAACACACGCACATACATACATTCATACATACACACACATACACATTTATCTACGTGCACACACGCGCGCGCGCACGTATACACTATTTAACTGATTGATTTCGATGTATTGAAAGAGACGTAAACACAGATCGATCCCTGATCGCTTCATCTGTTTTTATCTCATTAAGCGGAGAAGGAGAATGAGGAGGAGTGTGGTGGTGATGACGATGGAGGTGGGGATGTTAGTGACGGCGGCGGTGGGGATGGCGATGATGTTCTTAGCAATAATATTTGTTTTTGATGGCAGCGGAGATGAGGCTGCTGTGTTTGTGTCATTAATGTCAGTGGGGGGGGGGTAGTAGTAGTAGCAGTAGTAGTAGTAGTAGTAGTAGTAGTTGTTGTTGTTGTTGTTGTTGTTGTTGTTGTTGTTACTACAACAGCTAAAGTACGTTTGTAATCTTAATTTTCATTTTATTATTGTTGTTGTTGATGGTGATGACGACGACGACGATGATGATGATGATGGTTAGCGAAAAATGGATAATGGTGGAGTGGGGGTGGAGTGGTGGTGGTGGTGGTGGTGGTGGTGGTGGTGGTGGTGGTGGTGGTTTATTTTAACTTTCAACCGGAAGTGATATCATAGAACTAAAATAAAACCACAGGTCATCTGACCTCCATCTGATTTCCGGTGTTTCCCGCCCCTTTCCACCATTGACTTTTAATTAATATTGCTAGATAATTAATAACGATTCCTTGAAGTGTGGCGAGGGAGGTGCCGAGGGATAGCGGGGGTGGCGAGGGATGGCGGGGAGTGGCGAGGGATGACGAGGGATGGCGGAGTGAAAGAAGGAGAGGTGGGGGTAGGGCGTGTACGGCGCCGGACAAAATGATTTTGTTCATACCTCACTGTTGTTGTTGTTGTTGTTGTTTAGCATGCTCCCCCTCCATTCCCAGACTAGCTTTGGTCGACCAAACATAAGACCATTCCGACCATGACCATCACGTCTTTTTCCTAAACACTGGGGTTAAACAACAACGCAAACATATCCACACACATCTCTCCTCACACACACACACACACAACAGCATATCTTTTTTTTTTCCCGTCCCACTTAATTTACATTAAATACCTCCAATTAACTATTTCATTAATTAAGCTCTCTCTCTCTCCCTCTCCAATCTCTCTCTCTCTCTCTCCAATCTCTCTCTCTCTCTCTCTCCAATCTCTCTCCTCCTTCCTCTCTCTCTCTCTCTCTCTCTCTCCAATCTCTCTCTCTCTCTCTCTCTCTCTCTCTCTCTTTACTATAAATATCTCGAAATCACTCATTTTCTTTTAAAGTCACTTTTGCGGGGGTTTTTTCATCCTCTTCATCAGCAGCAGCATCACTATATCACCATCACCAACAGCAGCAACAACAACAACAACAGCAGCAGTATTTTCATCGTTGCCATCATCATCATCATCAGCATCATCGTCGTCGTCGTCATCATTATCACCATTATTACTATGTCTTCGTCGTTGTTATTGATGCTTTGTTTAATGCGAACTGTTCCAAATCTCACCCAGAAACCTCAAGAAACGGCAGATTAGATGAGGTTATTATTGTCGGTGTTATTTAAGAGAAGCAAAATATATTTGCAGTGAAAAGGAAAACAAATACTGAGAATTAAGATTTCGTGAAAACTTTGCGATTTCAAAACTTTTAAAAGATTCGATTATTTTTCAGGTTAACAAAGTTTCTCTTGGAGTGTGGGCAGGACTCATGAGACCAATATTTTGTCGTTTGTTTGTTGCGGGTAGACAGAAGGTGCCATGGTTGCAATTTTCAATGAAAATCGAGATTGTATTAACCCTGGACCGTTTTCTTATCTCAGGAAGCATCATTCGGTCTGTGACTGCTTTTCGGTGATACACATGATGCATTTTCATCAGCCTTCGTATTTTGACATCAACTTTGTTGATCTCAGAGACGGACCAGTTTATTACATTGAATGTGTGTGTGTGTGTGTGTGTGTGTGTGTGTGTGTGTGTGTGTGTGTGTGTGTGTGTGTGTGTGTGTGTGTGTGTGTGTGTGTGTGTGTGATTGGCCAACGCGTTTATGGCCTCGATTTTGTTTCTGGCATTCATCTCGGTTTTCAGAATTGCTCTTAATCATCGGAAGCACTCCTTCTTTAGCTCTTCGCTCATTAATGAGTGTTTAATCCTGTCTCCTTTACATACTTCTGGATACTTATAACCGCCCTGGGGCTCTAATTCATTTTATCTCGGTGTTTCTATCCTGAGTGATGTTGCATGTGTTTCATAGTCCCCCCCCCCTTGCTAAATGTATCTTTGGCGCATTTGTCAAACCCAAATTCCATTTCGATGCTATCACTAAATTGTTTGGCTGTGTGTAGGAATGCTTGCAGTTGCTGGTCGTTTTTTTGCAAACAATTTCAAGTCGTCCATGGAGAGGAGACGGTTAATTGTTTTTCCATCCACCTTGTATCTAGAATTTGCTTCATCCAAGAGTTTGCTAAGAAGAAACGGTGCCAACAAAGGAGACAATGAGTCGCCTCGAAACAGTCAACGAGCAATACTGACTTGTCCAGTGTTTGTATCTTTAGTGTCGATATTGCGGATTAGTGTCGTTTTCCAAAGTTTCGTGGCGTGAGATCAAAATTCCTGGTTACTGGAATTTATCCAGCTGTGAGGAAAACTCTCAGAGCCATTCCTGTAGACAATCCAGGCCATTAAGATATGTTCTTCCCTTGTTCTGACAATCTTCAAGAATCATTTTATTAAAAGCCGATCCTGGCATCCATAAGACTCTCGTTTACATCTTTCTTGTTCATTATTATTATCATTATTATATACATTAAGACTGCGCACATAGAGAGAGAGAGATACACACACAATAATGACATCAAGCTGTTGTACACAAGGCTGAGCCTTTCTACACATATTCATATATGAGAATGTATACATACATAGAAGCAGGTATATACATTCATATACACATATACATGTATACATACACACACATAAACAGGCACGCACAAACACATTTACATAACTACATACGTACATACGCACAAAAGATATATATTACATATACATATATATATATACATACATGTATATGTGTATATGTAACACCCATTAACACACACATATACACACACACCGTTATACACATATGTACGCTCTTGTACACAAACTGATAGACAGACAGGCAGACAGATAGATAGATAGATAGATAGATAGATAGATAGATAGATAGATAGATAGATAGATAGACAGACAGACAGACAGACAGGCAGACAGACAGACAGACAGACAGATAGATAGATACATTTCTTTTATTAGCCACACAGGGCTCAACGAAGATGGGACAAATACAATGTAGAGCTTTTCTTTTTGGGAGGGGGAAGGAAGGAAAAAAAAAAAAAAAAAAAAAAAATGGGTGGTGTCGATCAAAAGGGATCGTAGGAAGGGAAAAAGGGGCAGTTCGATCAAAAGGGATCGAAAAAAAAAGAAAAGGAAAGGCCGATCAATAGGGATCGTGTATCACACAGTAATGTTCTCGTGTAAAAAGAGGGGAGGACAGTTTAGGTTTAGCCGTGGAAGGAAAAGCCCACGGAAAAGACCACGGTAACCTTGGTCAATATTCTCATTGAAGAAACTATAACAGTAAGTGACTCTCTTTTGCCTTTTTGTTTTATTTTTTTTTCTTGTTCATAGGGTTATGCTCAAGATGGCTCCGTCGTTCACACGTGCCATCCTTGCTACATTCACCCATCTTTTTTTGAAGCATTCACTAGACAAGACTTCCCTTTCTACTCTCAACTTCCTCTTCAGGTGATACTTGAAGAAGTTGATGAGAGATTGCCCAGAGAGGAAAGTCTTTGTCTCTAGACCTTTCAGACGCGTCCACCATACACATTCTTTCGCCATAGCCACAAGTACGATGAAAATAGCTCTTCCTTCCCGTTTAAAGGAAGGAGGCGCGACAATATTCACGATAGACTCGGCTGATAGACCGACTCGTCCCACACGCGATAGCAGTTGTTCGACGTAAGCCCACAGCTCGGAAATGGTGGGACACTGTACGAGTGCGTGCAGAACGGTTTCGTCGCTCTGCCGGCATCTCGGACAGGTCGGCCCCGTGTTTCTCGAGCCATGCCTGTAGAGCTTATCCCGAACGGGTAGTGCTTCTCGATAGCACTGCCAGGCCAGGGATCTCTGGAAGTTGTCCATAGGTCCCGGCCCGAAGGTCGTCTTAAACAGGCGGGTCAGGTATTCCTCGTCGACGCCCAGGTTCGCCCCGAGATCGTCGTCGTACCTTCCCTCCACTAATCCACTATAGAATGCGTTAGTTGTGATGCAGTCGCTCAAGGTTGACCCGGGTTGTTGGAGTTGCCGAAGAGCAGCGCGACACTCGCGGTGCCATTCGCCCTTCCTCGGCCTCTTCTTGATCCATGACTGCAGTTCGGTCATGGAGACGAGCTGCGGGAAAGCGCGCCGCACAAACGGTGACCACACCTGTTCACCGCTGTCTACGTAGAGCCGGAGATGTCGCAGTCTCAGCGCGTGTCTGCGCATCATCAACCACGGCATGCCCAGTCCTCCTTTTAACGGGTGTTGGCAGCAAACGGATCGCCTAACCATCGGAACGCTTCCTTTCCACAAGAAGCGGAAGAGGATGCGCTCCAGTTTGGTGATGGTAGGGTCGGGACAAGGAACGACGGTCAGGCGGTAGTAGATGACGGACGCGATGTACGTGTTCGCCACCTCCGCCCGACCTTTCAGGGAAAGCTTCCTCTCGGCCCATTGCCGGGCTAGAGTGGCCACCCTTCTCGTTATCTCGTCCCAGTTCTTCTCCGTTTGGAGGTCTGGACCAAACCAGACCCCGAGCATCTCAACCGGACCGTCAGTCCAACGTCCCACGACGGAGGCGCTACTTGACGGCATGGGGTTGCTTCTCCAGGTGCCGAGCCGCAAGCCCACTGACTTATCCCGGTTGATTTTCGCTCCCGTTACCGCTTCGTAGTCTCTCAGTGTCTCGCCGACAAGCTCGATGTGCTTTTGGCTAGACACTATGACGGTGACGTCGTCCGCGTATGCCGACACGCTCGTCCCGCATCCCAGATAGATAGATAGATAGATAGATAGATAGATAGATAGATAGATAGACAGGCAGATAGATAGATAAGCAGAGATATACAAACACACCCCAACCACACACCCCAACCACACACCCCAACCACACACCCCAACCACACATCCGCACTCCCACCCACACAAGCACCCTCCTACATAATACACTCACTTCTATAACGATGTCGTCATCCGAATACTTTCGAACCCTTGCGAAAATCCTAAACCCCGACTCAAGAGATGGGAATGTCTGTGGTTTCATGTTATTGTTCGGGTCATCCTATCCCTTGTTTTCACTAATGCACAAGCACATACATACATGGGGGGGGGGGGTGCGTCTCCTGTTGCACATCCTACATGCTATGACACATCGCAATGTTGTTGATATTGTTGTTGTTTGTTTGTTTGTTTGTTTGTTTGTGGTGGTGGCGGTGGTGGTGGTGGTGTGCATAGTTTGGATCATACTTGGAGTATCTCAGCACGTGAATGTTCTTGTTTAGACAGACAAATAAACAGAAAGGTAGATGCAGGGATGAAAACGAGGTTTTATATACACACATAAATGCACACACACACATACATACCTACATACATACACACACATACACACACATACACACACATACATACACACACACATACATACATACATACATACATACATACATACACTTTACAAGAATTCTGAGAGAACGTGAAACATTTCGTTTTTGGTATATTTCAAAGTCTTCGATTTTTTCCAAAAGGGATTTTCAACCCAATATTTACATATTATTATTTATATTTTTATAGTATTGCTCACTGAAGGTGCATGGCTCAGTGGTTAGAGTGTCGAGCTTACGCTCGTGAGGTTGTGAGTTCGATTCCAGGACCGGGCTGCAAGTTGTGTTCTTGAGCAAGACACTTTATTTGTTGGGTGGCGATGAATACTTTTATGTTCTGTGAGTTTAAATACGTCTGATTTCTGAAAGACAGAAACAAAGAGGGAAGAATTGACCCAGTGCATCACTGGTACTTTATTTATCGACCCCGAAAGAATAAACATAAATTTAAGTTAACTTCAGTCAGTTTTGATCTTAAGATGTAAAGAGCTGAAACTAATACCACGAGGCAGATGTGTGGGGGAGGAGCACACGTGTGTCTGTGTGTACATGCATAAATCTAAGGTCGAAGATACATGCGCGCGCATGTTTTTTGCGCGTGTGTGTGTGTGTGTGTGTGTGTACATGTATGTATGTATGTATGTCTAAACGAGGAGGAGGAAGAAAATACGAGAGAGAGAGAGAGAGCGAGGCCAAATGGAGCTTTTAAATCATCTTCAATTAATTTAACTAATTAAATGACATCTTTATTTCCGATACAATGTCTCCTCCTCCCCCAGTCCGCACACACACTTCAAATCCCAACAAATATATGTCACTATGTTTGTGTGTATACATAAGCGAGCCAAATTGTAGAGAGAGAGAGAGAGAGAGCTGGCTATATATAATGCATCCGAACCTCCCTAGTTGACATATATAAAGTGCTATATAATCACAGCAGGAGTGTATATGAATAAAACTTGAGTGTAAAGTATTTGTAAAACTAACTCTCTCTCTCTCTCTCTCTCTCTCTCTCTCTCTCTCTCTCTCTCTCTCTCTCTCTCTCTCTCTCTCTCTCTCTCTCTCTTTCTCACACACATTCGCGCGCGCTTACACACCTAAATTGGTAACATCTTATATTCTCATTTATATCGTCTGTTTAGTTTCATTTGTTTTGTGTATGAACGTGGGTGCGTATGGGATTTGGTATGTGACGTGTGTATGTGCGGGAATGTATGTACACACACACACACACACATGCATACATATATATATATATATATATATATATATATATATATATATATATATATATATACGTGTATAAAGGATGACCACTAGGTGCACATCCATATTCAATTTATCACCCTATCTATCTATCTATATATATATATATATATGTGTGTGTGTGTGTATGGACAGACAGACAGACAGACAGACAGACAGATAGATAGATAGATAGATAGATAGATAGATAGATAGAAGAATAGAGAGATTGATAGATTGCCCATCGGCTGGAACTATACAATAAGATTCTTCTTCTTCTCACGTCCGTTCATATTCCTGTTGACAGTTAGGCCGTCATCCCTGTATAAGCCTGCTTCTAAAAAACAGTCTTCTATTTGTAAATGTTGTGTATAAACCCATAAGCGCGCATTAATTCTGCTCCATCGTACGTGACCATCGGCACATCGAACAAAGGAACTTGACCCAGGCTGAGTCGTTGTCAAAAAACAAAGATGTCCTGGCGTACGGGATGTTGTCGCTGTCTGTGTCGCTTACCACTCAACAAAATCAAGTGTTTTAAGCAGTAGCGGGAAGGTTATCACTTTTTCATAGAATTCATATATATTTGTACTCTGCAACATTAATAGAGTTCTGCATCAGATGATCTGACCTTTTTTTTACTTTGGTACATAGATTATCGATATCCATTTGTTAAACAGCTAAATTACTGGTCATAAACTAAACAACAACAGTGGTACACCAGCATGGCCACAGTCAGATGACTAATCTTAAAGAATAGCGTACACTCACACACACACACACATGCATTCACACACAGATACATAGTATATCTGTAAATATAAGTTCCACAAAGCAGCGTTATGATGCTCGAGTACACTCGAACGTGTGAAGACCCACCGCTACGAAAGTAGTCCCCTTCGAGACGAGCTTCTAAAATATGACTCTACTTGAATAGATTTTATTCAATGCGTCTTCAAAATTATTGTGCTTTTGCCAGTGAATTTGTGAAAAGGTGACAAGAATGGTTGGAGTAAATGGATTCACTCTGAGTTTATGTTCATGTTTTCTACACTTCAGCAATGAATGACAACTACGGTTACGGCGTCCGCGCTATCCAACGCGCTTGCTCCCTCAAGTTGGGCATTGGTCAAACTTGCAAGTTGGACTTTTGGGCCGCAGGTAGAAACAGTAATTTGCCTACTGAAGTTTTTAGGGCCGACCGTTGGGTAGGGTTAGCATTTGTGTGGGAGCATGGTGAACTCGTTGGTCGTGCAACCCACCCCGAATGAATGGCGCTGCATGTACAAGCACCTATATTAAGTGTGCGTCTGTAGATTTGGACAAGGATTTGTTCCTTTGACGATTAGAGTAAATCTGGCTCCTTGGGATTCCTGCATGGGTTCAGGTTGCAGAATCTCCTTTATCAAGAAAGCTACATCATTCATACATCCACATGTGTTGTGCATTATCCATACTTTTATCGCATTTCACTGTTTTTTGTCTTTCGTTCCATCTTTTATGTAAACCCACGCACAAATTGTAACCGGTCCTTGTAATGTCTCTCGCATCTCTACCCCTATGGCACCTGAAAGAAACCATCATCATCATCATCATCACTACCGTTGCTGTTGTTGTTGTTGTTATCAAGTTGTTGTGGGATGACATCCCTCAACATTTCAATGTCCTCCCCTCCTCTCCCCCGCTCGCCCTGACTGGTGAGGTTGACGTGGTTGTTGTTGTTCAGCTTAAAGCTTCTGGAAACCAATTTTTGCGGGGTTCGGGGGGGGGGGGAAGACACACGGCGGAGGTGGTGGGGAGCGTGTGGGCGGAAAAAAGAATTCCAGGGTTCCACAGTTATGAAAGGGAAAGATTTGTCAACGTGGGGCGGGGTGGGGGAGAGGATTGGTAAAGTTTGGTGATTATACAGACGTTGAGTAAGGGGTGGAGTAAGAGTCGGGTTAATCTGTTGGATTTGGGACTGAATTACACACAACATAGCAATGAAGTTACGAAGAGAACGACATAGGAAGGAGAGAAGCGAGGAAGAGAGGCGGAAAACGATGGATCGAGAAAAAGAGTGTTTCTTTTTGTTGCTGTTGTTGTTGCCAGAGTTGCTCTTCTTGTTGTTCTTGTTCTTGTTCTGGTTGTCCAACTGATATATATTATCAAAGGCGTTCCAGCCCTGACCACTCCATAAACGCAAGGAACCTAAAGAACCGGTAGAGTGCGTGAGTTGAGTGCCACTTGGTTACTATTTCTAGCCGGTCAAGTGTTTATATCCAGGCTCCCTTGTTGCCCCAGTTGGTTTGAGTGTTGGTGGATCAAAAATAGAAAGAATATATATATACTTATACGTGAGTGTGTGTGTTTATATGTATGTGCATATATATATATATATATATATATATATATATATATATATATATATATATATATATATATATATCTTTTATCTTTTACTTGTTTCAGTTATTTGACTGCGGCCATGCTAGGGCATATATATGCTCTTACATATAGATATATGTGTATGTATATATGTATGCGAGTATGCATATACATATATATATATATATACATACGTACATACATACATGTATATATATACACTCACCAATGTGTGTGTGTTAACGCACTCCATTACATAGAGATAACCCAGAACTAACAGTAACCCCCTCCCCCTCCCAATTCCCCACCTTCAAAATAAAATATAAAAATAAATATATATCAACATAAATAGAAAAACCAGCAATCTTTTGCACCTTTTGGCTCTGAAATTCCCATTGAGGCCCATCACTGGAACAACAACAACGATGACTAGGATGATGATGATGATGATGATGATGATGAGGAGGAGGAGGAGGAGGAGGAGGAGGAGGAGGAGGAATTTTGATATTGCTATGAAAAGAAAGGAACAGAAAGAGAGAGAGAGAGAGAGACTTGCGAAAGAAACGGAGAAAGAGTGAGAAGAAAGAGGAAATGCGTGAGTGGAAGAGAGAAGGAGTCACATAGAGAGACAGAGAGAGAAGGAGAGAGAGACAGAGAGATTGGAGTGAGGGAAACAATGACATCTATAAAGGAAGTCGTTGTCAGTTTGAATAAGTTTCGACAAACAAGATGGCGACGATTAACCTAATTTAACGTTAATTTCAAAATCAAAACTAACAATGTTGTAAACGATCTCTCTCTCTCTCTCTCTCTCTCTTTAAGTCTCTCCCGAGAGAGAAGGAGAGAGCGAGATGGGGAGGGCAATATTGTACTCAATATCGTAGTAAAAATATAGTTGTCTATTTTAGTTGGTCCAGATTAAGAGGCCACTGGAACAGGTCGTGTGCGCGCGCGTGTGTGCGAAGGCGCGGGGTTCTAGTGATTAGGGTACCGCACTCACGGTCCGAAGTTCGCGTATTCGATAGTCTTCTCATAGAGTGATACATTGATATGTATACATGTGTGTGTGCGTGCGTAAGAGAACAGGCGAATGAGTCACCTGGTACAATTGCTATAACTGCTTCGTTGGGTGTCTTTATTGTGACGTAAGCATAATACAATGGATTAGATCGTGTAATACGTTACGTGACTCCCAACTCATCAGGCTACCAAATAAACAAGTGAGCAATGACTTGTCAATTAATCAACCAATCATGAACGAGTGCAATCTCTAATCAGAATTACCAGCCTTTAAGAAATTTAAAAGTGGTTGTGTCCCCAATCTAGAGCGGTGGATACTGGAATAGGATCGTAAATATAAGGACAGTTAAAGGCATTAACATCCTAATGAAGTTGTTCATCCCAGCGAACTAACCAACAAAGGCCATTTGTGACAGAATTTACTCGGATACAGAAGATTGTAGGCGCCATGCTTGACATTTGACCCAATCAAAACAGGTTTAAAGGAATCTGTCAATTCTGTTCTAAAAGTCATTTATTGTACTTTAAAATCAGCGGTAATGGTTTATGCATTTAATTAAGCTTGATAACATTGTTCTGAATGAAAACTGACCGAACTAATACATTATTAGCATCATTTAATGAAGATGCTGCTAATTATAATACAGGAACAAGAAGAATTTAGGGCAAACGCGCGGCACCTCAAAAGCGCAGCTCCTCCAGAATTTCGCAGAGCACTTAGCTAATCTGTGCTTTCGCCTTGAATTCTTCTTTTCCCTGTATTCTCTTGGTTCGGTAATATTCCTTCAGAACACTTCATTCACAACACCACCACCCCGACAACAACGTCGCAATAACAATGCAGTTTATAGCAGAATCCTCTTGGTAGCCGGTCGACTGCATCCGCGACTCTTTTCCGGGCTTGTGTGTATAGAGGGAAATAGAGAAGAAGAAATCCCCAAGCCAGAGCCCTGGACCTAACGTTTGCAATAAAGGGTTTTCTTAAATGACCCGAAAGGAATCAGATGGCAATGCTTGACTTACGATGCGTTTCAAAGGAAAGATCCCTTCAATGGGATTCTGCGAAGATCCCGTCTACCAAACTTCCCTCACAAGACTTTAATCGAAATGAGTATACGATGGAAGAAACTTGTCGAAGGTACCGAGGGTACATAAATCGTGATTTCGCATGTATTATGGACTAACATAGAGCAGGGGTCACAATGGATCGAGGGCAACACAAGTCGTGCTAAGTTTCTGCTATCCATGTCTATGAAACGAAATGCATCGACCCGTAATACCAAAATGCCGGGTCATTAGTTACGATGTGATTTGTGTGACCAAAACAGCGCGAAAGACTTTTTAACTCAAATTTGTTAAGCTGTGAATAAATTCAGGCCTTTCTAAGAAAGTGGAGATGGGCGAAATTTAAGGGACATTTGACTGTTATCTCAAGCATGTCGAGCGACTACTCAGGTCGAGGTGTAAATAAATGCCACAGGTAAGTACAGCTGCTGAAACTTAAGTTACAGAAGATCTGCCGAATTAAGGAATTTTAAATTTCTTCAAGGCAGGAAATAAGGAATTCAAAGAGATTATGGAGATTAGGAGAGATTAGGAAGTTGTAGAGACAGCAGATAATTCCAGATGAATGAGGAAGAGAGTGTTTTGAGCCAAAGATAGATACCAGACGTCTTTGCTGATGAAATCCAGGTAAAAATAGGAGTTGAAGGGAGAATGGATTCTCCGACAACAAAAACAAAGTAAAGGGGCGGGGTGGCATAAAAACGTAACTGAGACAGTAGAAAGCGTAGAGAAAGAGCCGGTTTCTAACCTAGATCCAAGATCAAATACTGGGGTCGATTTGTTCGACTAAAACCCTTCAAGTCAGTGCCCCAGCATGGCCGCATTCCATTGACTGAAACAAGTACAACGAAGAAAGAAAGAAACAAACGAAGAAAACTTAAATTAACGAACAAATTGATTTTCAAGGGAAGTAACTCTTTCCATCTACCTAAGTTTTATAGCTAAAGTTTTCTACCCTGAAAACAAACCCACCTAGGTGAATAGTTTAAACTTCCGTTTCGCAATTACAAGGACCCGAGTTCGATTTCATCATGTGGCATCTTGAGCAAATCTTACTAATCATTATTTCATGCCGACATAAGCTTTTTACAACAAAATTGGGTAAATAGAAACTGTGCGGAATCCTGTCGGATGGGGTTTATTTGTACTCTATTGCTAGAACCTTGTCTGAAAAATAGTGTCATTTAATCCTGCCTGAAAATTCTTTTCTAATCTAGGCACAAGGCCCAAAATTTTAGGAGAAGTGGTCAGTCGATTAGATTGACTCCAGTATGCAACTGGTACTTAATTTATCAACCCCGAAAGGATGAAAGGCAGTTTGATGTGTCCTAGCATATGTGCTACTTCTTTTAGTTTTCGTATTTTCCAGTGGTGTTCTCTGTCTATTATTTTAAATTCATCCCACAGGGGGAGGTGGTCTCCATTTTTCCATGCATGATCAACTATACCCGATTTATCAATATCTCCCCGTGTCATAGCTTTGCGATGTTCCTCTACCCTTATTTTGAGGGGGCGACATGTTTCGCCTTTGTATAACCTACCACAGCTACATGGGATGGAGTACACACAGTTCTTAGTCATATTCTCTTCTATTGGTGGTTTTACTCGAAGGAGATATTTGCGAAGTGTTGTATTACCCTTGAATACTGTCCTGATGTCATATGGGCCGCATATCTTTTGTATCTTTTCGGAGAGGCCTTTCACATAGGGTAGACAGTGGACAGTTTATCGGTTTCATCCTCTCTTTTCTTCATAATTGGCGTGGAGAGTATGCTTTTGGGGTAGTTATTACTTAATAGATTGTTAATGAGCTTAATAGATTAATAGCCTTAACTCTATTACCCCCCCCCCCACGCTCCGGAGTTCTACTGCGCAGTCGGGCTAGGACTCAATATCGTGGTTCTCCATGCAGCTGTGGTTGGTTTATACAAAGGCAAAACATTTCGCCCCCTCAAAATAAGGGTAGAGGAGCATCGCAAAGAAAGAAAGAAAGAAAGAAAGAAAGAAACTGAATTAAAATACGAAGTCAAAATTTCAGATTTCCGCTCAACACATTCGGGTTTCTGTCTCCTAACAAGTAACAGCCTGGCACGCCACTACCAGCGCCGCCTTAGCAGCAGCATTTTAGTCCACCAGGCAACTTAGTGAACTCGGTCCTAAAGTATTTTTATTTATTGACAGCAAACCACAGTATCCATAGATCAGAACTGGGTTGCTAGACTCATGAGGCCCCTGCGCAACTGCCTTGTGGTGCCCACCATCAACCACTTCCGCCAGAAGATGAGCCTACGAAACTAGAAATATTATTACTGTTGGACTTGAGTATTTTATTACAAACTACATGGGAGTCCTGCGAGGACATAGAGGAAAAGGTTTATTAAGAAAAGGACGACGACGACGACGATGATATTGATCAGAAAAAATAGGTTTAATAATAGAGAATCGAACTTTTATAGGTAAGTTGAAATACTCTTTTCTTAATAAATACCGAAGTGTGAGAGGTAAATTATTAGTTATTAAAAGGAACATCTTAGTCACTTCCATCAGCATCACCATCATCATCACCACCACCACCACCACCGCTATCAACATCATTACTTTCGAGCGAACGACTGGGACCTGCAAATGTTAAAGGCACCGCCCCTTCCTCAAGATTCAGCAAAGAAAAGACAATTTTAAAAAGTAAAAAATATCATCATCATCATCAACATCATCATCATCAACATCATCATCATCAACATCATCATCATCAACATCACCAACACTCGACCCCCCATCAGCAGCAGCAGCAGTGTTACCGTTATCATCATTTGAAGCTATTTAGATCGAAGCGAAGAACGATAAAGACCCAAACAACAACGGTAAAAGATATATAATCTGAAAATAAAGACGAATAAAATAAACATAGCGTCAACATAAACAAGTACGAGAAACAATGAACAAATAAATAAACAATAAATGAACAGTTCACAAAAAATCTGATCGTTAACCGGAAGTAGATGTTGAATTCTCTGCCCCTGAATCCAATCAGTTTTGGCCACGCCGAGGTAGGACAGGATTTCGCTTAACGTACCAAACACACACACACACACTGCTCAGTTGCTGTATATATATATATAAGAGATAGATATATATATATATATACTGTTGTATGTATATATAAATTAATATATATGTATATAGATATACATATACAGAAGCGGCTTTCTTCTTAAGTTATTTATTTATTTTGAGGTAAGTATTAAATATCGCTTATAAATTAATACAGTTGTCATCCAGCTTTCAATATTTATATATGTGTATATATATAAATATAAATATTTATAAATATATGTAGATGTGTGTGTGTGTGTGTGTGTGTGTGTGTGTATTTCATGTTTATCATTCTCTGCAATCTAAATGTATAATTATTTATTTCTGTTGACACTTTTCGGTGTCGGGTTTCGTCGCTTCTCTGTCAGTTTCACAATCTGAATGAAATCTATATAAATGTGTGTGTTTAAAATTGTTTAACCCCAAAACAAGGCAAGTTAAAAAGGAGATTTCAATATCTTATATATAGATAGATATGTGTGTATGTGTGAGACTCATGAAAAAAATATATGTACGACAGTTGGATGGATGAGACAGGTAGATATAGGTGAGTTGCTGGACAGATAGATGGACGGGCTGGCTAATTGAGAAGCAGATATAGTTAGATAGACGTTTTATTAAACTAGGAAACAGATACATCAGCGGACAGACAGACAGATGTGAGACGCACGGCTTGATTAGATAGATTGGTAGATAGATAAAAAAAAAAGACGAATGTCAAACTCGGCAGAGAGAGACGATCCAAACACCAGCAAGCTCACCTTAACATCTTAACAAAGGAAGCATGCATCAGATTAATGTAGTCCAAGATACATTAGGTCAGATGCAAGTAAGATAGGATAGTCTTGTCTCATTTGGTTATAGAGTTAATAGATAAAGACTGAGTTTAAACAAGTGACAAAGTCGGAGATATTGTCTTTCTGACAGGCTAGAAGGATCGAATCTTGACAGAGTCAGTCTTGTATTTTATTCCAATGTCATTCATTTCGTCATCATCACCATTATTGAAATCCACTTTTCCATGCTGATTTTAACGTTTGACAATATCTAAGTCTCAGTTCTTGTAGGCAGCATTTTGGGTGTTATGCCAAGTGCACCAATTATCAAAGGAATAATTTTCACATGTCTCTTCCACAGTTTCTCCATTTCTCTATCTCGTTCCTCGTTTTCAACATCATTTAACGTCCGTGTTCCTTGCTGGCATGGGTTGGATGGTTTGACAGGAACCATTTGTGTCCAAGAATTACATTGAGTTCCAAGAGGTAAACTAGCAGAATCATTAGCACATTGGCCAAAATGCTTAGTGTTGTTTCTTCCAGGTCTTTCCTCTCTGGGTTCAAACCCTGCCAATGCCTTGTAATAAAATCTTAATTTAATTGTAGATGCAGTGTTCACCATCAAGGCTGCTGTGGCCAGTGTCCATATTCTTGTCTCTGCTACTACTTCTACTTCTCTCAGCGGTTGAGGCAAAGTCCAACATTGAAGAAATGAAGTGTGCAGGTAAGAGAACTTTAATGCATTGCAGTTTCAATCCCAGTTAAGGTTAATTCATTAAGAAAATATCATAAAATGTTTGCTTTCCAATCATGTGATCTTAGGTTCAAACCTGACCAAAGTCTTGTGAATGGCTTTGGTAAACAGAACCTGAAAGAACCCTATTGAATGTGTGTGTGTGTGTGTCACCACCAATTCTTAACAACTAGTATTGGTTTGTTTTTGTCCCCAACACTCAGCAGTTTAATAAAAGAACCAATCAATGAGTATTGGTGTTGATCCATTAAAACCCTTCATGTTTGTGCTCCAGCATGGCCTCAGTACACTGGAACAAGTAAAAAATATTATGAGATAAGATCTCAGCAATGGCTTTTTTCTGCTTCATTTCCTCCTCCCCCCCTTTTCTTTCCCTCTTCTTTTTCTATTCTTTTCTTTTACTTGTTTCAGTCATTTGACTGCAGCCATGCTGGAGCACCACCTTTAGTCAAGCAAATCAACCCCAGGACTTATTCTTTGTAAGCCTAGTACTTATTCTATTGGTCTCTTTTGCCAAACAGCTAAGTTACGGGGACATAAACACACCAGCTTCTTTGTTGAGCAATGTTGGGGGACAAACAAAGACACACAAACATATATACACAATACATATATACAACAGGCTTCTTTCAGTTTCCATCTACCAAATCCTCGGTCCGAGGCAATAGTAGAAGACACTTGCCCAAGGTGCCACGCAGTGGGACTGAACCCAGAACTATGTGGCTGGTAAGCAAGCTACTTACCACACAGCCACTTCTAGTATAAAGTAACTTCATACGTATGTCTGTACAGAGCAGACATGATATTTAGTGTCATCAGATTTGCTCGATTGATTTCCGTCTTTATTATTCTTGTTCTTTTCCCTTCTTTCGTTCCAGTTTGCCGAGTTCTTGTAGGAGAAACAAATTATAGAATAAATCTTGTAGACCCAAAGAAAAAAGTTCAAGTTGGAAGTTTTCGTGTCGACCCAGACGGTAATCAAAATACACATGAGGTAAGGACACCTGCTGGGAATCAGGGGTCAGTTGATGGGGCAGAAAGATCAGGGAATAGAGAATGTGTTGCTACTCTTGTTGTTGTTGTTGTGAATTGTTTTCTGACGTAGGATTAGATCTATTCTAGTAATTGTACGACCTCCTTGACCTTTGGTCATTCCTGTTGCAAGCATTTGGATCGGGTCTCCAATCTGTGAGTAACTTCCTCCCTTCCTTACAGTGGTTTCAAAGACCCTGAAAAGGGTCATGCCTGCTGCTCTCCCTCTCCTCGCCAAGCACATAAAATAATATTCAATAATGATCCTTTCTACTCTGGGCACGAGGCTTGTCTGGTGCTTAGTGACTCCAAAAGGGATCAAAGGCAAAGTCAGTCTCGTTGGGATTTGAACTCAGAACTTAAAGCTGAAAAAATGTCACTAACCATTTTCTCCAGTGTGCTAACGATTCTGCCAGCTTACAAATATAAAACAAAGAGGACAAACAGACAGACATCTATCTATAAAGATGCTTGACTGGTCAGAAAGAAGCGTGTGGGGAAGGAGTACAGAGTATAAACTTTTGTCAGACAGGGAGTGCTGTGGATGGAGTTATTTAGAGAAGGTCTACTAGATATTGATGATCAGGAGTACACGGTCAGGAGTTAACTCTTCATTTAATTTGTTTGTTTAATAAACAATGGTACCATGCAATATTCTAATTTCACTGGCTTTTTTTATTATATTTTCCAGGTTCCATATGGAAGATCCGAGCTTCATTTAGTAGAGATTATGGAAAATTTGTGTGAGTCTACGAAACATTATGCTGAGACTACAAACAAACTGGGGAAGAAGACCTTAATTCGGACGATGACATACACTGGTGAAGCTGTGTCACTCGATGACTTCAAAGTAAATTCTGAACTCTCAGAGAAACTAAAATATATGGTAAGAGATGCCATCATTGTCTTGATTTTACCAAAACCTATTATTGCTTTGGTTGTTTGGTTTGCAGTGCCATGGATCTGAGTTTCTTATACAAGGGTTTTGCAAACCAAATGGTTTGGGACCCGGTCCCACTATGTGGCACCCTGTTGAGTGTTTTTGACTGTAAGCCAGGGCTATGGCTATATGATTAAGAAGTTCGCTTCTCAACCATGTTGTTTCAAGTTCAATCCCATTGCGTGGCTTGTTGGGCCAGGGTCTTCTATTTCAGCCCCCAAGCAGAAACTGAAGAAGCATGTTTTACATATGTTGGATTGAATTGCCTGAGTTCAGTCCACTCTGCAGGACGAAGGCCTCCTCATATTCTCTCCACCCAGCCACAGTCTGATGTGGAGGTCGTGAGTGGACTTGAGATCATACTACTTTGATCAGCCCACCCTGCTATACTGGCTTAGCAGAAGGGTACAGTTTTTTAAACGCTTACCCAGCAGTAATTAAGTCAATTACATCGACCTCAGTGCATAACTGGTACTTTTTTTATCGCCCCTTAAATGATGAAAAGTTAAGTCGGCCTCGGTGGAATTGAACTCAAAACGTATAGACGGACAAAAAAAGCGTTAACTATTCCACCTGTCGTGCTCACGATTCTGCCAGCACGTGTGCCAGATAGAGCAAAGTTATCTCCCTTATATCTTTTCTTTCCTCTTCTCTGATTATGTTCTGTAGTAAAGAGCTATGTTCCTTTATGTTTTATGTTCTAATCTCGTTTAAATCACCTTTGGCATCTCATAAAATGACGGATCCTTACCTGAACCCTTTAGTTCTGTGATGGTTGAGTGTGGATAAGGCTACCCTAGAGTGTGTCATCTGCAGTGTAGAGGCAAGGGCAAGTTTGTATGGAAGACCAGTTGTTGTTGTTCTTGCTGCTGCTCTTTCTGTAAATCTTTTTTTCTTTCTTTTTGCTGATACAAATTAGCTCCGATGTCACATTGTACCATTCACACTCAGGTTCTGTCATTTTGCCATTCAACCATTTGTTATATTAGCAGAGAACAATCCAATCAGGCCATTGCATATCTAATGAAGAAAACTGTGTGAAGCCCTTTCAACGGACTAGTTTTGTCGCAGATTGTATCTTGCTGATTCAGCTTAAAAGTTATATTAAAGTATACTTGAGTGCATGGAATACTCAGCCACAATCTCATCTCCAAACCACGTAATTTAATTAATTGCACATTCACTTAATTAAACAACTATATAGTCATTACCAAAACTAATTGAGGATCTGACTCCTCACCAAATTAACACAATGGCACCATACCAGTTGTCCCCTACCATTGTACCAGTGGTCATCTTAATACAATACCGTTCCACACCACAACACCCCTGTTAACCTGACCTTTTCTTTTTTTTTTCCAGTGTGACAACATCCTGGAGGAATATGAAGAGAAAATGATTGAATTATTCCGAAGACTTGACATCAAAGACCATGGCACCAGGTTGTGTCGGGATGTGATGCGTAAGTACAACATCCTTCTTCAACTCAGCCTCCTCCTCCTCCTCTTCCAGTCCCCTCCCCTTCCTCTTCCCTTTACTTAGCTCAAACTAAACCAAAACCCAGTGTCTTTAAATGTGACCCCTTTCACTGCTGTATGTTTATATGGATAGATGCAAAACGAGAGAAAGCAAAGAGTGGAGACCTTCAGACGATGAATATTTCATTCTAAACATAGACATTTATATTAACAGGTCCAACTTACACAAAGTACAAATGATAGAGAAAATGAAAAGGGAGGAAGTAAAGTGTTTTGAGTCCAACAGCTGTTTCTGGGGGCTCAGATCCATCATAATATTGGTAGATGTAGTCCATTACAATATGCAGGCCAAAACGGAAGCAATCAACGTTGGATAAATTAAGCCTATCAACCTCCTACTCTGTCTCTATATATTTCTATATCATCTCTCCCTCTCTCTCTCTCTCTCTCTATGTATCTGTTTGTTCTTTGCATCTCATACTTTCTTCTTCCTCACTACAGGTGTGTGCACATCTGATGACATGGAGGTTGAAATGCCAAAAGCCCCGCTCAAGAAAGATGTGGTAGAGGCGGCAGAAGCCAAGAGAAAAGCCAGCAGTGAGGAATCGGATGAAGATGATAAAAGTGATGAGGAAACTGACGACGACGATGACGATGATGATGACAAAGACAAGAAGAAAAATGAAGAATTATAAAAAAGGGGAACGGAGGGGAGGGGGTTAGATTATTTTTATTTGGGTTTTGTTTTCACTGTAACACTCACTCCTCTCCCACCTCCTCCATCATCACCAACAAGTCTCATTATCATTACTGTTTCTTGTTATTATTGTAATTAACTCTCTCACTACCCTCTCATCCTCCTCCTCCTCCTCCCTACCTCTTAATAATCTTTTATTTACTGCTGACATTAATTAGCTCCAACGGAAAAAAAAAGCATAGAAATTTTTACTCACACACACACACACACACACATATATGTATCATTCTCTCTCTCTCTCTCTCTCTCTCTCTCTCTCTATATATATATATATATATATATATATATATATATATATACATACATACATACATAAATGTGTATATGCATACATGCATGTGTGTGTATATATATAAAATAGGCCCTCCTGTCTCTCTCAACATATGAGTGTCCACTTGATTGACCATTTGGACTTTCTGGTCATTGAATTTGCATGTAAACTGGCTGTGTATTCCAGGCACATATATCCTTAACATAATTCTCAAGTGTGTCAAATGTACAGTCCATCCAGTAAGCTGCCACACAGTTTCCGCCTGCCCAAGTTCGTTTACAAGGTTATGGTCAAGCTACCTCCATCCATGGAGACTGATATATCTATGTATGTATGTTTATATTACATGCATTGCTTGAAACTTTTGGCCTTTCAATGACTAGCTTTACAGGCAGAAATGTGTTGTGTACAGACATCCATACATACATGCATACACACACCTCATTAGTCTGCTTTTTAAATTACACAACATCATCATCATCATCATCATAGTAATCATCATTATTACTGTTGTTGTTGTTGTTGCCATTTTTTAATTGACAATGTTGGGCCCAGCAGTATGTACAATACCTTGTAGTATTTCAATTCATATCCCTTTTTATGTTCTCTGTTCAAATCCTATTCCAGGATTAACAAACTTGAACTGATACAATTACTCTTTTACTCGTTTCATTCATTTGACTGCGGCCATGCTGGAGCACCGCCTTTAGTCAAGCAAATCAACCCCAGGACTTATTCTTTGGATGCCTAGTACTTATTCTATCGGTCTCTTTTGCCGAACTGATAAGTTACGGGGACATAAACACACCAGCATTGGTTCTCAAGCGATGTTGAGGGGACAAACTCAGACACACAAACACATACATATATACAACGGGCTTCTTCCAGTTTCCGTCTAACAAATCCACTCACAAGGCTTTGGTCGGCCTGAGGCTACAGTAGAAGACACTTGCCCAAGGTACCACTCAGTGGGAATGAGCCCGGAACCATGTGGTTGGTGTGTCCTTCTTAAAAATCATTATCATCAAGAAGGTGACTTAACCTGCAGAATCGTTACTGCACCAGATAAAATGCTTCACAGCATTTCTTCTCTGTCTTTGAGTTCAAATCCTGCCAAGGTCAATTTTACCTTTTCAAATCAACTAAGCACTGAGATCAATATAGAAGAAAGAATAATAGTAATAATAAATTATTATTTTTTTTAATTCTTAGCCATAAGGCGTTGAGCTGGCAGAATCATTAGTATTTTGTCTGCCGCTACATTCTGAGTTCAAATTCCACCGAGGTCAGCTTTGCCTTTCATTCTTCTGGAGCCAGTGAAATAAAGAACAAAAGAAATACACGTGGCTTGTGGGGAAAGTCTCTTACCCTACCCCACCACCCAGCTCCCATCTGTAATCCTTTTCAAGCCTTCCACCTGCTTTACAGATGCTACTGTAAAGCACCCAACTAGATGTCTTACAGATTTCTGCATTCGGTCCTTCCTTGGTCAGTTGCAGTGTTTTATCTGTCTGCAGTTGATATAAAGATACCAGTAATTATACTGGGGAGGGGAAACATTCTCATCGACTTCACATCCCTCCCTTCCCTCCTATAAATGTTCTGGTTTTATGCCCCACCAAAAAAATATATATTTTAATGTTAAAAGAACCCTAGGGAAATGCATGAACATCACAAACTCTCAAAACACTTTCTCTGTGCTGCTGTTGTTGCTGCTGCAGGTTGTTTTAGTTTTGTATTTCCTGACCAAAGGGGTTCCAACCATGATTATCTCCTGTTAAGAGATAGTTTAGGGATCAAACACTACATCACTATCCAATGTGTTCTTCCATTTTTAATGTGGTAGGGTGTGATATATGAGAGAGATTTGACTGCTATTTCTTGCAAATACAAGCTCCCTCAGTGGAGGAGGAAGTGAGTTTGTTGTTTATTTTTCCGTTTGGGGTTTTTTATTTGTTTTTTTTTCTTCATGTTGATATACTAATTACATAATTAGTAATGTAAAGAAAAAACAATAATAAGGATTTCTCATGAAAAAGAAGTTTAAAAAAGAAATGAGTGTTTTGTGTTGTTGTTGCATTGTCTTCCATGATGTGGAATCGTTAAAATGTCAACCAAAAGGACTTTCACTATTTAATTTACGATCCATTATGATCTGAGTTCAAATCCTGCCATGCACATCCAGGATTACTTTACTTTTCATCCTTCCGGGGGTCAATATAATAGAGTACCAGTCACATACTAGGGTCGATATAATCAACTGCTCTCTTCTCCTAAAAATTTGAGGCTTTGTGCCCCTGTAAAAAAATTAGTAAGACAATAAGTATATTGAAATAGCAGAATCATTGGAGCATTAGACAAAGTGCCTTGTGGTAATTGATCCAGCTATTTACATTCTGAATTCAAAATCCCACCAAGATTAACTTTGCCTTTCATCTTTTGGGGATTAATAAAATACAGCACCAGTTGAGTACTGAGGTTGTTGTTATCGACTGCCCCCCCCCCTATTGTCTATTTACCTTTGTGAGGAGTTACATTGATCCTTTTAAAATATCATTATTATTATTACCAATATTTCTATCAGACAAAATGCAGGTACAAAACCACATTGTAGAGATGTGGTTGTGTGGCAAGTGTTTTGCTCATTGAAACCCTAAAATGATTGCAGCACAGAAGACAGGAGTTGGCCATTCAGAAACACACAAAGACTACTTTAACTCCACTGAAACATTTATTGTTTGTAATCCTGACTCCAAACTCTGACTTGATCACTGCTAGACACAGCACAGTTTTTTTTTTTTTGTCAGTGTCTGAGGTTGCAGTTTCAAGCAACAGGAATTTTGACATCACTTAAATGTTCAAGTGAAACTGGTGGTCTTTCGCTTTCTGAATGGTTAAATTGTCTGTGACACAGCAATCGTTTTAAAGTAATTTTCCTTTCTAAATTCTGAGTTCTAATCCTATTAAGGCCAACAGTCCATGATGCATTTTGGGGCAGGACAATATAATCAGCTTTATTCACCCTTCCTAGTCTTGGCCTTCGTTGTTTAATCCCAGATTATCTCTGATCAAACAGATCTATGATCATTTGCATTCCAACCATAACCATCCCAGTGTTTCTTCTTTCAAAAGTGAAGGATGTGTCATCTTTAACTTTTTAAAGACTACAAGCTGCTATTTCTAGCAGGGGACCACATAGTTCTGTTCTTGATTGTTTGGGAATCAGTGTTCTTGTCGAACCAGAATTTAAAAAACTCGTACCAATTCTTCAGAATTAAAACAAATTCTTCATTTTGAAAACAAATCTCACATTTTGTATCATCAATGATCATTGTCCACCTCGGCAAAGGCATGAACCCCACATTTCGTCTCTTATGCTATCGCTATCGCTATCTCTTCCCCAATGCCACCACTTCATTGTTTATGAAAGCAGAAGTTGTGGTCGTCATTGTTGTTGTTGCTGTTGTTGACCTAACAAAACTGATGTTTATTTATTTGGAGCAAATCCTGCATTTGTCAAAGTGTGTGGTGCCACCATTATTTTTGTCTTTATTGTTGTCTTCACCTCAGCATCATCATCTCCGTATCAATTTGATGGAGAAAGTGCAAAAGGAGAGGTGAAAAAAAAAAAGGAAAGAGAATTGGTTTTGGTTATATTGATTATTGAGATGTATTGATTCATAGATCAGTTGATTGGGTGGGGGGCTGGGGGATAGAAATAAATATTTTGTTGGGAAGAGGGAAATATTTCAGTTGATGGCTTTGTTAGACCAAAGAACTACAGAAATATCAATCAGTGGGGATAAATCGATATATATTCAATATAGAAACATTCTTTCTGGTCCTCTGACAAAACAATGAACATGATGATGATGATGATGATGGTGGTGGTGGTGACTATTCAAATTTGCTGATCATCACTCGTACTCAATACAGTTATCAATAAATGGAGTGATATACTGTGAATGATGAATGCCAAAAGTGAAAGCAGGTGCTTTCTTCTTTCTGCTATCCCAGACAATTTCATTTCTGTGAGCTCCTGGTCCTGGTTTATTGGTGTTATCTATGGGAAGATTGGTCCATGGTCGCATGGTGAATCCAGGGGATTTCTTGTTGACGATGTCAAGATTGGCTGCTTTGTAAGCGGCAGGGCCAGGCGTCTCTGAGAAGTCTTCATAAGGGTGGCCAAAAATAAACTTAGCTCGCATGGAATAGATTGGTGCTTGTGTTTTGCTGGCGTCGACAGTATGCGTCAATACTGGGGGTAAGGTATATGCGTTAGGTGCTGGCGTATCATCAGGAACACGTCGAAATGAAGATTTTCCAAAGATGCACCTTGGTTGGCTGGGGTACACGGCACCTGACAGTGTACACTTTATCACATCGTAGTCACCGGGTGCTGGAGTTTTGTCTACGTTGTGTTCTTCTCTTCGGCTTTTAATTGAGTACTTTGGGGTACTTTTCAGGCCATCACGGTATACACTTGGATTGTCTAACAAATAACAAGGGCCGGGGGTATCTGTGATCAGTCGTTGCTGTGTTCTTAAACCAATATAATAAGCAGGTCTCTTTGGAAAGAGACTGTTTTTGTCATGGCCCTTGTCCCCCAGCAAAGGGTTCATTTTATAATAAGGACCCGGATTTGTGTAACTTGCATACACGGGTCTCCGCGGTTTAGTCGGAATAAACATAGTCATGATGAAGTTTTACTCACTTGATACTGGGTCAGGGGAAAAAAATGGATATCCTCAATTCAAGCAATTTGTAGAGGCATGGGGGGTCGTGGGGGCATGTTGTACAAGCAGTGGGTCCTGCAAAGAGAAGAAAATTTATGAGAACATGAAGTAAATAAATGAATAAAAGTTCTCTCCAACACACACAGACACAAACCAATGAGGGAACCTCTACGTGGTCTTTTAACTTGCTAGAACTAACAGCTAAACCACCCTCCAGCCATATCCTAGGGTCTTTATAAACATTACATATGATACTGTAATTCCAGAGACACTCTTTGACAAAACTAAAATGCTCTATTTCTGATCATAGTCCTACTTAAAGTAGCTTTGCCTAGGGTTCAACAACAACAACACATACAATCAAGGTTCATTAAAAATATAATGAATGACAGTAAATGATTTCAATTAACTCCTTTATCAACAAATATTTGATACAAGATGGCGATTTTGAATTTAGAAAACAAATTTGAATGATGCAAGTTTCATTTCCATATATTTATGTATGTGTATGTGTGTGTATATATATATATATATATATATATATATATACACACACACACATATTGAAATGAAATTTCAAGCTCTGTTTTATATATATAGATATACTTATATTTTTTTATAAAACTATACATATGTTTCAGCCCCAAGGCTGTGGTCATGCTGGAGCACCGCCAGTGTAATCACCTTTTCAATGGCCAATATCATGTGAAGAAGGGAGTTCAACACTGCTGCCATCTTTTGAGTTTCCTGCCTTGATATAAGGTCATCTGCGACCTTGGATAGCAGGAGGTGAAGCTGTTTCTTAAAAACATCTACCCCCTACTCCATGAAGGTCCCTCAGATGTTTTGGCAAGGCGTTAAATAGCTGTGGGCCCTTGAATACCGAACTATTGTAGTACATGGTCCTCACCTCTAAATAGAACAGCTGCAACCTTTGAAACAGTGTAGTGACGTTCACTTTGGGGGTGGGGTGGGGCTGATACCAAAGCTTGGTGCCAACCCCTCCAGGATCTTCTATACATATACCCCACTGCATACCTCTCTCATCTTTGCTCCAGGGAGTAGAGTCATGGCTCTTCCAGTCTCTCCCAACAGCTCAACTCTTCCAATCATACTATCTTCTCTCTATCTATCTCTGTTTTTCTTTCTCTGCCTCTCTCTCTCTCTCTCTCTGTTTTTCTCTCTTTTCTCTAGCTCCTTCTTTCTCTCCCCTATCTACCTTTCTCTGTCTCACTCCTTGTATCTCTCTCTTTCTCTTTATGTTTCTGTATAAAACTAAACTAGTATTGAAGTATCGGTGCTTGGACAATGCAGAGGACTTTCTGGGTTATAACGATATTGGAATACGCGTGTTTTGTGGGTTCAATCCCACTACACGGCTTTGAGTCGAACAATGCCTTCTGAGAGAAATTTAAAAGACAGAAATTGTCTGGAAGCCTATTTGAATGCAAGCATGGAGACTGATGTAAGTCCAAGCGGAGTAACTCACTTTAAAGGGAAGTAACTTCAATAAACTTAAAGCCTTTCATAAACTAATAACTACGCTTGAGTGCTACAGCATGGCCACGAAAATCAGCTACGCACGCGTCCGTCCGATGTCTCTGCATGCAGTCAAACCATATACATTGCACTTAGAGAAACGCATCACTTTGTAGGCATAAATGATGTGGAAATGCGGTCCAAACAGAATGGAGTCCAGCTGGAATTGCGATGGGCATCCGTTAAGATGTCACACCATTAACTCTGTTAACACATTCAAATTTGGTCTGTTTCGAAAAATAATGGTGAATTTAAGGATAGCCTCAGACGACGCACAGAAGTGGTATTGATAAACCCGGGCGACCGCATTAATATACTTCTTCAAGATGACTTCAGCCTCCGAAATGTCAAATAACCTTACGGGCCACATCCTCCCTGAGATGTCGCTGCATGAATAATGGCATGCAGAATCATTACTCGAACTTTCTAGTGGGTTGTTCATGGATCAAGTGATACTCCAACCAGCCAGGGGCAACAAAATTCTGTATCTCTCCTTCACAAATAATATCGATTTATCCATAATGTCAAAGTGACGTACTGTAGATCTAACGATGAATGATCCTAGTCGAACTATCGGCATCTATTGTATAAGGACTCCAGCCATATTCAGCTTGAATTTCCTTAAAACAAACTGGAAATCAATCCGCAAAGAGATCCACAAACAAAACTGGACCGACGGTCTGTCTGTGGAAGACAAAGAGTTGAAACTTAATTTATGTCGACAGTGCAAGCTGTTCGCGTTAAATATGTCCCAGAAAACAAAAACACCAGCACACCCAAAAATAAAGTCTTCAGAGATAAGTCTGGTGGACTCTCTCATGAAAAGAAAAGAGGAAAAGCGACAGAGACAGACAGGCAGAGTTGGGGAGGGAAGAGCTGTGAAAAGCATAAAAACAATCCCTAAAGCTTTCTGTATATTTGCAAAGCAATCTGTGCAAAATGGGGACGTTGTTCCAATGGCACGGTTCACTGACTGCGGCCCCAAAAACGGATAAGTGAGGTGCTCAGTGAACAATGTAAAAGTGTCTTCCCCTTAATAAGCCAGCTGAGTTGTTTGACATTTACAGGTCTTCAGAGCCATTGATGACCTCAACACTTAGGAAGCAGATATCACAGTGGTCAGAGACGGAATGAGCTTAAACTCAGCAACTGAGCCCAACGGTTTCCCAGCTATTCTCTTGAAATCATGTAAGTAAGCTTTAGCGAAACCCCTTCAGACATTTTCCCGGAGTTTCCTCGCAAGTGGAAAAGCTTCCTAAAAAGCTAAAAAGAAGTAATTATATGCCCTATCGACACACACATGTGTATGTATGAGAGCTAAGTATATAGGAAGATAAATACACATGCACACACGCGCGCACAGGTACACACACACACATGCACGCACGCACACACACACATATAATAACGTACACTTACTTGCAATCTAGATTTATGTTTGGGTTTCTCGAAAACAGAAATATAAAGGCAGAGTTATGAAAATGTATCTCAACAAATTATAAGAAAATAGATTTTTCACTCTGTAACAAACAATATAGATTCTAGAACTACCAAATCTGTTGATCTCATAAATATGTCATAATCGATTCGTGACATCTGACGTACAAACAAGGGAGACTACTCGTGGCTTTTTTTTTTTGTTCCTTTATAGCTTTGTTTGTTGGTGTGAGTTCATGCGCGCGTGTGAATGTGCGTGCGCGCGCGTATGTGTGTGTATGTGTCTAGTGTTACATAATGTGGGAAGCTCTAGAAATTCTGCATTAAGGTTACAAATGTCAACGGTATGCTCGGTCTCTTAATCGAATTCTTACTGACTTGTAGAGTTATGAGGCGAACAGCTATTGTCACATGAATTCGGTTAACGGCCGACTCCTTTGAAGGATCGCCTTAACACCCGACATTAATTCTCTTCTTATTATATTTTAGCTGAAATAATAACAATAATAATAATGAAATTATTGTATACAGTGCTCAGGTGCACTACAACTTGTCAAAAGTGCGCATAACGCATATGCAGTAATGTACAAATGTCTGGAAAGTGAACAGTGTCTGAGTCAGAGACATGCTTGCATGGGTATGGAGGGGAGAAAATGAGGTGTAGTGTTGGTGAATCTTAGGAAGGATGGAAGTTTTGAAGGATGCAGTGCTCCGACAACTAACAACTGATACCAGCAGATTGTTCCATACTTCAGCAACTCTTAGCATGAAAAAGTGTTTCCGAAAGTCATGGGAACTGTGCTGTTTTCTGACTTTGTAAACATATCCATGTGTGTTAGACAGGTGGAATTTGAAAAGGTGCCCCTTTATTTCAGTTGGTCTCAAAAATAGTAAGAAGATACTAAAATAATTTATCATTGTTAAGCTCAGTTTTGGAGTGTAAATGAACAAAAAATTTTAATGTGTCATATAAAACATCTTTTTCTCTTTGTCTTCTTAAAAAATAAAGAAATCCATAAGTTTTTCCATGTTAAAGTTGTCGTATTTCTGTAATTTCAACCAATCACTGACGTCCATTCAGCCGATATACATTAAGTGCCGACTACATAAACAAACGATTCTGAAACAATTAACCCTAACCCTAACGTTAGGGTTAAAGCAAATAAAACGAAGGTATGGAGATTAAATACGCTTTACATCGCTTAATCAGCCAAAGGAGTAAATATAAACAACTGAATACTTGTCAGTGATTGGTTGAAATTATCGAAATAAGACAATTTTTTACATGAAATAAATTCGAATACAAAATTATTTTTTTGTTCTATAACACAAAATAGATAAGTATACGAAGTTTGAAAGTCTTTCGGTACCAAAAACACTACGTAAAACATTAATGAAAAATGTGGCCCCCGTTTTAAAATAGATCCGTTCATCATCTTTAAAACAACCCTTATTCAGGGACCTTTTGAGTAGGTTGGCTGTGCAGTAAGAAGCTTGCTTCCCAACCACATGGTTCCAAGTTCAGTCCCACTTCATGGCACCTTGGGCAAGTGTCTTGTACTATAACCTCAGGCCGACCAAAGTCTTGTGAGTAGATTTGGCAGACGGAAACTGTAAGAAGCTCGTCGTATATGTATGTGTGTATGTACGTATTTGTGTCTGTGTTTGTCCCCTCACACACACAATCGTTTGACAACCGATTCTGGCGCGTTTACGTCCCCATAACTTAGCGATTCGTCAATAGAGGCCGATAGAATAAGTACTAGGTTTCCAAAGAATAAGTCCTGGGGTCGATTTGTTCGATAAAGGCGGTGCTCCAGCATGGCCGCAGTCAAATGACTGAAACAAGTAAAAGAATATATATATATATATATATATATATATATATATATATATATATATAATGTATGTATACATACACACACACACACTTGTGTGCAGATAGATAGATAGATATTGTATTTTTCGTTGTTAGCTTAATAACTTTAAAAAAAAAATAAACTGATTTTTAAATATTTATTCGTTTCGTTGTGTTTAATCGGGATACCCAAGTCTAATTTTGTATTTCCCAAGTATGGTTTCGTTTCGTTATCAATCTCGCAGTTATTCGTAAAAAGAAAAGAAAAAAAACCCATTGGTGATGAAAAGCGAAGTGGACCTCGGTCGGATTTGAAATCAAAACATAAAAAGTTGGCATTTCGTCCAGCGTTCTATCAATTTTGCCAAAATAATAATAAACAACGTCCCTTTTTATTTTTTTGGTCTACTTCCGGGTTTTGTTGCTTATTTTATAGCAGAAGATTGCCGAGGCTTCGTAGTTAGCAGAATAACTAAGGTCATATTCATATTTCAAGGTCATTCTTCGAAACTGATCATCGTTTTATAAGAACCAGTTATCTGCCCTTGAGTGTAAAAAAGGTCAGGGTCACATTTACTTTTATTTAATTTGTCACGAAATTCTGACACAATTTATTACGATTTACCGATTTTTTTTCATCGTAGATCAAGACGAGTAGGGTGCACAGTAATGCAGGGCAAGTGTATCTGTGTGTCTCTCAGCTTCAATTAGAAACATTCTGCTCTCTCGTTGGCTGCTTTGCTACCAACTCGGAAGAATCTTTTGAAAATTGCCAAATGTCATCACCAGTCTTTGTAAACACACACAAACACGCGCACACTCACACTCACTCACACACATACAAACAAACGTGTGTTACTGACCACCTCGAGTCTCCGTGCATACGCATACATCATACATACATAAAAAGTATGTCTGAAGTATGTGAGAACACGTATAGATTTTTTTTTTCTTTTTTTGACTCCTTTATATTTTCGCAAATCCTTAAACTACTTTTCGTTCCTCTCTTTTTCTTTGACACAAACCAGATGAACAAGAATAAACATATTCTTCTTTCTTCGTGCACCTTGCCACCATGTGTCGATGGTGCTTCTGGAACAGAACCCCTTGCTCTCCAATCCCACACATAACTTAGCACTCTGTTAGCTCACTTTCCCTGAAGCCGGCAGATAGAAGCATCTAATTACTCTCTTTCTCCATGTATATATGTATATACATACATACATATATATATATATATATATATGTACGTATGCATGTGTATTTCTCTCTCTCTCTCTCTCTCCCTATATATATATATATATCATCATCATCATCATCGTTTAACGTCTGCTTTCCAATACTGGCATGGGTTGGACGGTTTGACTGAGGACTGGTGAGCCAGAAGGCTGCACCAGGCTCCAATCTGGCAAAATTTCTACATCTGGATGCCCTTCCTAACACCAACCACTCCAAGAGTGTGGTGGGTGCTTTTACATCCCACTGGCACAAGGGCCAGTCAGGCGGTTCTGGCAACGACCACGTTCAATAGGTGTTTTTTACATACTACCTGCACGGGAGCCAGTCCGGCAGCACTGGCAACGACCATGCTCGAATGTTGTTTTTCACATGCCACCGGCACATGTGCTGGTAAGGCGATGCTGGCAACGATCACACTCGAATAGTGCTCTTAACGTTCCACTGGCACGAGTGCCAACCAGGCGGTAGTCATTGGCCACACACATATACACACAATTGTAATGATTGTGTGTCAAATCAAATAGTGATATTTTTGAAATCATTTGATATGTGTGTTTCAGATCTGCATAATATGTAATAGGAAATAGATCCTTCTTGAGTTAACACATTTCAAAATAATTTGAAATGTGTTAACTGAGGAAGGTCTTGCTAGTTTGGAGGATGAATGTTGCTGTAATTTAGCCCCAGGCGACATCGTCTCCAGCTGTGTCCTTATATTTTTTTAAACAAGGGAATCTAGCACCCCCATTTGGCTCAAAACAATATCTGTTTATCGCGATTTCCGGGTTATTTCCCTTCATCAGCACAGAATAACCTGGAAATCACGCTACACAGATAATGTTCTGAGCTGAGTGGGGGTGCTAGATTCCCTTGTTGGAAAATACAAGGACACAGATCGTGTTGTATAGCCAGCTGGAGAACACAGAGAGGTAGGCCAAATACCACAAGGCATTTGATCCCTCCAGTTCACCACCATGAATTGGTAATTTTTTTTTATCAACCCTGAAAGATGTAAAGTAAAGTTGACCTCAACATGCTTTAAACAGGAGTCCTTAGGGGTCTCCTCTGCTGCAAGCATTCAGAGGAGAGTTCTGCTTTGAACAGATCAACTTCTTCCCTTTCATTGATCAGTTCTGGGATTCTTGCTTGAGAGTCAAAAACACTTCCTGTTTTAACTAAGCTATAACAAAAAACAAAAACAAAAAAAAACATTTAAAATTTATATTTATAACACACACATACACATATACGTATCTGTCTATATATGCTTATGTATGTGTGTGTGTGTAAATATATACACACACAGAAGGAACAACAAAACAACAGAAAAAAAAGAAAGAAAATATTAAAATGTTTTTTGTGTCTTTATTCTCCTCCAAATTTAACTTTTATGTATTTTTTTTGTATTTTTAAAATTTTTTTTTCCAATTTTTGCTATTTTTCCCTTTCTCCAACTCATCTTTTCCTTTCTTCATCTTACTCCCTCCCACTCACCCCATCAACGAAAAAATGTGTTTGTTGTTATTGTAGCTGTTTTTTGTATTGTTTTGGTTTTTTTTTTTGGTTTTATATGTTTTGTTTGGGTTGGTTTTTCTCCCCCTCCTCCCTCCCTACCCAAACTCTGTTCTCTTCTTTTTACCTGAACCCACCACTCTTTCAGAGTAAAATTCTCACTGCACCACCACCACCACCTTATTTTGCTGCTTCTCACCCCTGCTCATTCCTCCCATTCACTCTCTCCTATACAACCATCCAACCATCCATCCATCCATCCATGCAATCAGTCTCACTCTATATATATATGTCTTTCTCTCTCTCTGTCTCTCTCTCACACACACACTCATGCATTCACAATATTTCTCCCGCTCTTTCTCTCTCTCTCTCTCATTCTCTGCACTCACCCCTAACACTCATTAACCCCACCAACTTCCAATCAACAACCACCCTCTCCCTCACCCCTCACCCTCCACCCCCCACCCCCCTTTACCCCACCTCAGTAATATCTATCACATTTCAGGCCATTATCAAGAGTCTTCCTGCCCTGAACAACAATCATCATCATCACCGTCAGCATGGTCGTCATCGTCATCGTCAAGAAAGACGTCGTCGTCGTAATAGTCTAAGTCGGTGTGGCTCTCAGTCTGTTTGGGACGGCCGCTTACGCAGTATTCCTGGAGGGTGGTCGGCACTGTCACACCGTCCTTCTCCGCATCGGCTATTGTTGCTTGAACTTGTTTCCTGTGCACAGAAGAATTGATACTTTCAATAAGAATCCCAACAACAACAACAATTTATATTTGCCACAAGAGCGGCAGTTAAATAGAACATTACAAGAAACAATGGAGGAGTCTGCAGAATCAGTCACAAACAAAAAAAAAAAGATTTGAAAACCAAGAATACACAAAGAAGTGCAATGAGATGTCCTAACAGCTGGACAGGCCCCTAAGACTAACTAAGGAACCCCACAAACAAGAACAACTGCCTACTTTCAACTAACAGGTTCATGCTGAAAAATAAAGTCATTCACCCAGCACCATTTCCATGACTCTCCCTCGTCTTTCAACAAATTCACTGGAGGGACAGCACCTTCCGCTTCTGGTGAGACTTAATAAGAATGAAAATGATGCCAAACATAATTAATACAATTAGGGTAAAATTTAAGAACCATACTGGGAATAAAACACCTTTGTACGGTCCAAAGAATTAGTCCTGCCAGACACAGCCCATATCCTACACATGTCACTTGCAATCCAATAACACAACTTTCACAGTACATATTCTATACCCCACCCCACCCCCAATACTAATGCACAACTGCCACAGCATGGGCTCGTGTTCTATGCAATCATCCCAAAAGAACAAATTTACTTACATAATCTGCAGAATCACCACGAAAACTATATCACAATTTTTATAATACTATCACCTTCCAATATGTTTATGTCACACAGCACATCCCAATAAAATAATAACATCTCAAAGTGTATATTCCACACACACACACACACACACACACACACACACACACACACACACACAGACTGAAGTGACTTGAAATGACAGCAAACACTGCTGCACAGCAAAGTAGATGTCACATACAGAAACATTCCCTCAGAAAACTGAAACTGCACAAACCCCTAAATTAGGGAGTAGGGATATAACTGATGAAGTCAATCCCATTGCTTGACTTGGTTCTTATTTTATTAACCCTAGAAAAGATGAATGGCAAAGCTGACCCAGGAGCAAACTGAACCTAGAATATAAAGTGACAAATAACCAAACAATGATTTCTAACATTGGTATAAGTTTACAAGGTTTAAGGGGACAATACAACTGATAAAATAAACATGGATTGTTGGCTGGTCTTTTAAACAAAAGGACCAGTCTCACAAGGATGAAATGCTGCCAAGCATTTTGTCCAGCCAATGGTTCTGCTACCCTTGGATAATAAAATGACTTTACCTGATAATATTTTCATATTCTTTATCTCGTCCTCTTGAGTCTCTCCATTTGCGATACATCACTGAAGCATCTACATTGGCTGGGGAATATGTGTTCGGTTCATTCAATAAGGAAATTATACTTAGGAGAATTGTTCTGCAATAAACAAAAAATACACAAACTGCACCATCAACACAATACAGTAGTTACATCACAGTCTGTACCACCAGGCCCTCAGCCGGGATACAGTTGCCCTACCACTCTCTCTCTCATAAGAAAGCTCCAAAACCTTCCAAAGACAGTGTCCTGCGTCTGTCCTTATAGCCATAAATCAATTGTGCTGAGTAAAGAAGGAATTTACATAAATCCCAAACCAAACAGATTATTTATGTATGCAAGGTTCATACTGACAACTGCAGCTCTTCACATACAAGACTTGTGTACACAGCTAGTGCAGGTCTAGATTTCATGTAAGTACCCAGCTTGTCTTATCTCTCCCACACTTCCAATTTTCTGTCTTTACATAGTCACTGGAACATTAGCCCCTGAGTGTCAGAATGACATGCCCCATAACAAAAGTGAGAGTAGCATGATTAAAAACATCAAGCAAATAGGTTTGTTTCGTTAGCGGTCTCTCTCTCTCGTATACAAGTCTGCACAAATCGTATTGATCAAGGCTTTCCAACATCTGTGCACACAAATCAATTAAGCTTTCCTGTAGCCTAGAGCCACTGGTTGTATAGCCAATCATCATAATCCACACTTGAACACCTCACCTCAGCAACACCACCACTGCTGGACATCCCACACAACTCTTAGGAACACTGCAACCAGTCCCAGTTCACGACATCCTGATCAGTCCAAGCAACGACTCAATCGTATCAGCAGAGTGATTAGAGTATGGATGGAGTGGAACAAGTCCAGAGACACTTGCCTAAGGGATGAAGCCGACCAGCCTTGAACCTTTCAGGGCCCCTGCAACTGGTGGAGAAAAGAGAAGAAACCACAACAGATGGCTTATTTTTAGATTGGAGACTTGCCAGAAGATTGGATTCTGCTAAAGGTACCATGGAGCAACAGATTAAAGTGACCAACAGGTTAAAGGCCATAGCCTAAAATCAGTCCTTGGAACACCTGCCCTCCTGGACAATTTCCTCAATTGAGAGAAAAATGAAGAAAAAGTATAACTCAAGATGCAAATACATATTAATAAAACTAATTTCAGCCACATTTTCATGTTTTTGCTATCATCCAATAAGATTTATATTCTTACATCAATATAATTATAATGCTAAAATTGCAAATTGTGGGTTATATACAAATGCAGTAATTAATAATTACAATAATTAATTCACTTGATTGGGCAAATTGCCCAGGGTTAATTGTGTTGATATTCTCAAGAATATGTAGTCTGTATGACTGGCTTCTGCACAGTTTCCATCTACCAAATATCACTTGGATAAACTCTCACACTTGCACAGTGAGACTGATCCTAGAACCACAAGATAGTGGAGTGAATTTTTAGATCACACGAATAGGCATGCATCCATACCTCTAAAGACAACAAAAGGGGTCTCTGTTGGTTTGCTCATACAAAAGACAAACAACTCCCTAAGGAGAGCACAGAAGGTTGAGTCAAGAGTAATGGTGATGGTGTGAGTGAAAGAGAATGAATCGAGTCAAGTTACACTTGGTGTAACAGTTGGGGACTGGCATGGACTCCTGGCATGAAAATTTGGTGCATGTGCAAGAGGGTGGCATCAGGTCCCATCCAAAGGATTTTGCCCATGTGGCATTAGTTTCGGCAGGAAAAAATGAAGTTGGATATTTTTTTAATGCACCTTGTACATACGTACATATGTACGTATGTTTGTATATATGAGGTACATTAAAAAAAATATCCAATACGTACCTATGTACATACATGCATACATACATAAACTGCAAGAGAATACCCTTGTCACAAGTGTAGAATGCATACGTAAGCAGAACAGCAAAGAATATCAAAATAAAAGAGTGGGAGCAGAAATACTGCCTTGCTTAACTTCAATGTCAATCAGAACTGTTTTAGTGCAATCAAACATAGTGACAAACGATGGTAGGAACTTGACTTTTCCAGGGATTTTCCACAGGGCACATCTGTTAACTGTATCAAAAGCTTTCTTTAAATCAACAAAGACTTGATATAAAGGTATCTGCAGTTCAGTACATTTCTCTTGGGTCTGTCTTGCAGAGAGTACCATGTCCATTGTTCCTCTACCTCATCTAAAGCCATTTTGGGATTTAGGGATGATATCTTCCATCAGCTTATTCAACAAAAATCTAGCAACCACTTTGCCAACAGCTTCCAGGTGTGATGAATGGATAGACTAATTGACTGATTCACACACACACACAATTAGTGGACTTGAACAGTAATGCTTAACTGGCATCATTAACTGACATCAGAAATGGGTGGATACCCAGTGGCTAAGAGCACTATAGAAATAAATTACCACAATACACAATTCAATAAGTTAAATCATTTGTGAGAGGGGAGGGGAAGCTTCAAATACTTGACCTTCACTTTCCAACAGCATAGAGATTCTATAGGTGAAGAAGAGGAATGCACTTGGTCAAGCAGAGTTTGGTAGTAATTATTTCAAACAAGATCTTTCTCAAGGTATTGACAACTACACACAGCTGTGAGAGAATCCCTTTCTACCATCTAAAAAGCTATTTCAAGTCTGACATGAAGAGGGCCTGGATCACTTAAATGAAACCAGGATAATATACAAGAGATATTTATCAATGTATCAATTCACAATATATAATAAATATTGATTAATCACATTGTAATTAGTGTTCCATTTTGGGAGACATTCTCTCAAATAAAAAAAAAAAAACCCTACATACACTGACTGCAGTTCACTTGTTTATTGTTGACTAATTAATCAAATATTGTTTCATCAGAGTCTTTCACCACACAACTGATGATCTTTCATTATAAATTCATTTTGCAAGACATATAAACACCAAACACAAAACAGGAAGCAAAACTAATTGCAGATCACTGAGTGAAAGTCATTGACAATTCAATCAATAGTTGATTGATCAACTGATCAGCAATGTAAAAGTGAACTACAACCAGTGGGTATTTGTATGTTCACTGGCACAACGACCTATCCAAAATACAACATATTTCCAACACATTGTTTCACTTCAAGAATTGTGTAAAACAAGAACATTTTAATTTTTCAACTAAAAAGCAGTTGCTTAACACACACACACACTGAAAGAGACTTGCTTACCGGACGTTCTGTGTAGGATTCCATCTTTCAGAAGGTAACTCACCGCTCTGTGGATCATCAACAGGGGGATGTAATATAGATATGCAAACATCTCCATTCTGGAACCAAGAAAAAAAAAAAGAATAGAGTTCAATACAGACAAAAACAACTGCATTAACTACTTTGAAGAGTTCAGTTTCAAGCCTTTACTTTCTGAGTTGAAACACTGCTCAGACGGATTTTTACCAGTCACCTGTCCAATGTGACTTTAGCTGATTTGATCCCTTCTCTAAAATCCCTGGCTTTATACCTCAGTCAAGTACTAGGGTCAATAGCATCAACTACCTTGGTATAAAAAATGGGTTTTACAGCAAACATTCTGCTCAATATCACAGATTTGCTTGTCAGTTGTTTGATCTTAACCAGTTCAGCATGTCTCTTAGTGCCAGACGATATGTGCATCTCTGATCACGAGTAGAAGTAGAGGGGGAGCATCATAGACATATTTATGAGGGAGGGGTTGGTCAATTACTTTGACCCCACTGCTTAACTAGTAGTTATTTTATTGGACCCCAAAAGGATGAAAGGGAAAGTCTACTTCAGCAGAATTTGAACTCAAAATGTAAAACTGGAAGAGACACTAATAAGCATTTTGTCCAATGTGCTAACAATTCTGCTGCAATAATAATAATAATAATAATAATAATAATAATAATAATGATGATAATAATGGTTTCCAGCTTTGGACACAAGGCCAGCAGTTTTCGGGAGTGGGGCTACGTCGATTACATCAACCCCAGTATTTGATTGGTACATAATTTTTTCAACTCCAAAAGGAAGAAAGGCAACATTTACCTCAGTAGGATTTGAGCTCAGATTGTAAAGAGCCAGGAGAAATACCACTTGGCATTTTGCCTGACACGCTAATGATTCTGCCAGCTCACCAAAACAACAGCGACAATAACAACAATAATAATAATAATTGCAATGCCACAAATTATGTGAGGATGGTATGATTGATTATATTGAGCTCAGTACTTGTTTTATCAGCCCTATTGATTAGAGTCACCACTCGTACAATTGTTGTACAGAGACACAAGGTCTCTGATTTGTTCGTAATGAACAAGGCCATGCAATATTTATGACTTTCTCAAGGTTATCAACCATACACACACACACACACTATAGACAGACAAGATAAATAAATAAAAATATTTAACCTTGCTTTAAAACCTGCAACAAAGCTAGAAATATTTTGTTATCTCAAATTAATTCATAAATTTCCTACTTCTCATATAAAATTTCATTTTCTCATTATTAAGTTATTTCTCTCATATCTCTCATTCCAATCTCCTCACCAACCATGGCTTTACACATCCTCCCAGACAAGACTTTCTTCCTGCCACTAAACAACAACAACAACAATGCTATTTTTTCCGTTATTTTACTTTCTCCAAATATTATAAGACAGTCCAGAAATATTTGCTCCAGTATGACAGAGTGATACAACACAGTAGAATTAGAAGACTTAGATGTTTTTGCTTTATAATAACAACCGAGATGAGAGCGAGAATTCCAGTGATGATGATGATAATAATAATAATAATAATAATAATAAAAGAAGAAGAAAAAGAGGAAGAGAAGGAGAATAATAAGAAGGAGATGAAAACTAAACTAAAATAAACAGATGTTTGAATAAATGAATAAAATTCCGTTGGTTGTAGTAGGGAGGTAAAACAAACTAAAGAAATAAGGGAATTGAAGATAAGACATTCAACCCCACCTCCCCTCCTGGGCTAAACTATTTTCTAAACATTGCACAGAAATATACTGAGATATTTCAGAAGAAGAAAAAAAAAAAATTGTATAAATTGTTCAAGATTAGGTCATGTGAAGGGGAGCGGGGGAAGGACATAAATGTGGGTAATGTTGTTTAACCTCAGGTCAATCCTGATCCAGGAGACCTATGACGAGAAGACATTCTTGCCATGACTGCCTCATCTCATAGTTAAATATATTGAGGACTATATTGTATAAGGGTCCTCCCTCTTTGGGTTGTAAGATGTAATTTCAAGGGAAGGGTGCTGTGTATGCAGGTGAGTATGTGTGGCTAGCATGCTTAAAACACTTGATAGATTCTTTAGCCATAATACTAAAAGTGATGAAGAAATTATTTGGAATGAATGTGTGTGTGTGTGTGTGTAATATATACATAAGTGTGTGTGTATGCATAGGGGTGTATAAGTATATGCACATATGTGCATATATATATATATATGTGTGTGTGCACAAATGTGTGTTTGCATGTTCACAAGTTCTTGTGAGTGTACATGTTCACATGTATGTGAGCCTCAACACAACAACCAAAACGTCGACACTGAGACATTCATTTTCCTCAAATCTCTCTAAAGTCCCACACCAACATCTGGTGGCCACACAGAAACGGAGACTCGGGAAGTTACCACTTCATGTAATTCAATAATACTTCTTCATACACACACACACACACATAAAAAGGAAAATAGAACAAAACTTATGCCACAAACCTCATAAACATTTGGGTGCCACATTCTTGATTTAAACTGAACACTAGGAGGAGAATATGGATAATCTGAAGGAAACTTCATGTGTGCCTGTGGAAGAGAAACAAAAGACAAAACATTACTAATAATATCAAATGAGATAAAACATAATTTTGAAAATAAATACTAAAATATTTGGACCTCAAAATAGAAATAAGCAGGACATAGGTATGAGAATATGGTACCAAGAATGATTGGTGCACTGTGTCACCACCCTCATATTAATGCCCACTTTACCCATGTGTGCATAAGCTGGGGTTTATTAAGGCAGATGTTCTACAGCCAGATACCTTTTTTGTCACCAATCCTCACCTGTTTCCAAACAAGGTAATATTTTACCCATGGCTGAACATGTTTTCACAGAATTGAATGACACTGCTTGTAGGACAGTGACACTCATTTACAACAATCATTTGATGTCAAGACAAGACAACACTAGCATACAAACAATAGGCTTCTTTCAGTCTCTGTCTACCAAATCTACCAGTCAGAGGCTTTAGTAGAAAACACTTAACCAAGGTATCACACAGTGGAACTGAACCCAGAACCGTGTGGTTGGGAAGCAAACACCTTAACGACAGAGCCCCACCTGCCCATCTGTAGTCACAATTACAACTCTACAGCCATACTTGCCCCTGGATAATAAAGAATCTGATCAAACGTGTAGAAACCCCAGCAAGGATTACAACATTCTACACAGCAGAAATAAACTCTGCAAGGTCCATGGCATATTTTACAGAAAATACATTCAGTTAAAGAGCACAATTTTTGCAAGATATTCTCTGTACAAACATCTCCTAATACAACTCAACCACATGGGGGTTGCAAAGAGATCTTAACCACACCACATGCATCTATAAGAATTATTGTCCGACTAATTGATTTTAATTTAAGTACAAAGCCAGCAATTTTAAGGGAAGTGAATTAGTTGAAACGATCAACTTCAGAACATAAGTGGTGCTTTATTTTATCGATCCTGGAGGAATAAAAGGCAAAGTTAACCTCAGTATCACAACTGGTATTTATTTTATTGAACACGGTGAAGATTAGAACTTTCAATATAAAATGGAGTCACTAAATACCACAAGGAATTTGCTCCAACACTCTCAATTTACAACCCCTAAAATAATAATTTAAAAACCAGAATTTTTTCTTGTTTTTTGATAGTTTTTTTAAATCACTGTTCAATCCTGATATATAAGCAGAAAAAATTGATTTTGTTGATTGAAAGAGTTGTGGTGTCCTTAACTGTAAAAGAACTACTTGAATTGACAAGATGATGAGATCTTACTTCAGATATACCAATTAATGACAAACTTGAAGATTAATTGCAGAGATATGTGGAATCAGAGAGAGGACCCTAAAGAGATTTAAGTTAAGGATGATGGAGTGCACTTGTTTAGAACAAGGTTTTAAGTTGGATAAAAAGCATCAGTGTATATAAAATGGGTGTGAAAAAAATACTGGTTACAGCAAAATAGGGAAAGAGGAGGTTTAAGGAACAAAACTGTATAAACAATGAAAATCTTTATGGAATATTTTTGCCAAACTTAATCATCTCAAAGAGAAAAACCCCAAGCACTAGTCGTATACACAATTTTCCTAGTGGGCAACAACTTAGAACTCTAGAATATTCTAGAGATAAAATGAACAACACATAAAAATGATCATCAAAAAGAAAGTCAAAATTAATAGGATCTAATCTCTGAATGTGAGACAACAAAATACCACAAAACATTTGTTAGTAAACGGATTCTACCATTTCACTGCCTTCAGTTAATTAGAAAAAAAAAATATTTCCCATGTTTCCACAAATATACAAGAGGAAGGAAGAGACATAGTTTATTGAGCTCCAGCCCAGAAGATTTGAGTCCAGAAATGCAAAGGAGCTAAATTAAAAAGTATAAGATATTAAGTGCAATATTCCACTGCTTCTACAAAACCACAATGATCCTCATGGGGAAATTTTTACGATACTGGGGTCCATATAATCCACTTCTCTCCTCCACTAAACTCCAGGCCTTCTACCTATGTTAGTAGGTTTGAATTATCATCATCATCATCATTATTAACCTTTAAGATGGTGAGATGGCAAAATCGTTGGAAGTCGGTGGAACAAAATGCTTTAATGGCTTTTCTCCTGGCTTTTTACATGCTGAGTTCAAATCCTCTTGAAGTCAACATTGCCTTTCATCCCTTCAGGGTCATCAACTTGTCTGCTTCTCCAAAACTGCTGACCTTGGGCCAAAATTTGAAAGCATTATTATTAACGATATCATTTTCATTATAATGCCATTAAATAAAGTGATTTCATAAAAAAATTTTTTTTTCATAACTAAGCAATGGTGAGAGGGACGAAGAGTGGTGGGGCATCCATCTTGATGAGCAAAAAATGATTGATTTCTTGACCTTTTAAAGCAGATGTTGCCATTGAATAGACTTGTTTTAGCTCAGCTGGGATATACTTGCTGACCTTTCAGTTTATTGGTGCATGTGATCACAGATTATCGTTATTATTGTTATAATTATCATCATTATCATTATTATTATTAGTAAATGCTGTCAAGGACCATGCAGAAGGGGTGGGTAGAGTATGTCAAAGGTTTTTGCAATTATACAATTACTATTTTATTTTATTTGTTTATTTGCAAGAGAAGAATGAAAGGAAGGGAGGAAGAAGAGGTATTTTCAATTAAGTTTGATAATCTTCGAGGAAACATTACAATAACATAAGTAGTTTTATTTTTAAATCTAATTGACGAAATGAACCATTCTCATCCAATAACGATAATAATGAAATGATAGTAATAATACACAAAACTACTACTACAGTTTTACATTACATTAAACATATTCGGTCTACTTTTCTCCATCTACCTGTCTCTCTCTCTCTCTCTCTCTCATACTTCATTGTCGATGAAGTGGTTCTCCACAGAAAGAAGAGTTCAGTTTTAAAAGATGAACTGACTCGAAACAATTCAACTGAATCACAGAAAAAAATCCCTGATTGCACAAACCTACATGTTCACAAACCTACATGTTCACAAAGAGAAAGATAAGCAGCAGGGGTTTGAGTGTGGGTTTGCTCATGAATAACAAAGAAGAAGAAAGAGAAATTAACAGTGTGTAATAATTACTACTACTACTACTACTATTACTACAACTACTACCACCATGCTATTTAGTGATGTCAGTGCTGTAGAGAGATAAAAAGAAAATTATTACTCTAAATTAAGTAATAGGATAGTACTGCCATTCGATTGAATATAACTGATCACAAACAACCAATGGTTTGACCTACTAAAATAACTCAACCTGCCAAAACAAACAAAAAAGAGAGAGCAGCCAAAATTCCCTCAAATAATACTTTAGTTTCATTGAAAAAGTAAGGACAGATTCAATAACCCTGTCATAGGTCATATATCTTCATCACCGTCATCATTATTTAATGGCCATGTTTAATTAATCTTTATTATACCCCAATACTGTATGCGGTTCAGTTTTTTTTTTAACAAATTAGTTATTTGGAAATTGATTCTTTCAATTTCAAACGTTATTTAATTTTTGTAAGGTGAGGTGGCAAAATTAATAAAACATTTCCAAAGAGTGTTGCTAGACATAAAAAAGGTTGGGAATCATTGCTCAAAATCCTTCAGCAAGTATGGAAAAGTCCAAACTTCCCTGATGAGGTCTTAATGAGACTGAACCATGCCAAGAGTTGACTCTCTTACTGAAATAAAATGGTATTAGACACCAAACTTGCTTCTTCCTCACAGCTTCATCACCATTTGACAGTTTATTGCAGTAACTGTTTCAATAGACAAACATCTACAACTCTTAAGTCTGGATGAATGTGGTTGTTGAGAGTGTTCTGGCTATAGAGATACAATATAGAGGCCCCTACACAATGGTAAGATAACCATAGACTCTCCTGCCACCACCTCAGACATTGGCAGCGAAGTTCCCTGTCAACTCGTTTGGTTTGCTATGACCTTACATACCCCACTCCCATCCCTCCTGCTACATGGTCACTGAGTCCATTCAAGGCCTTCTTCATTCCAGTCTTGGAGACCTGAAAAGGGATACTGGCACTGACTTTCTTCCTCTCATTAAAGGAATGAAGGACCAAAACATCCCCCACCCCATAATGAAACGCCTATCTCAGAACACAGATTAGATTAGTTTGTGTGCGAGAAAGAGACTACATGTGAGAGTGTATGAGTGGGTGGGGGAGGGGGAGGGGGAGTGTGCGTGGTGGGGGGGTATGAGTGGGGGAGGAGGGTGTGAGTGTGTTACATCACAGCAAGCATGTGGCTCTTCCAAATCATATTCCAATCAATCCACTGATACACTATCAATGCTAATCTATAACTAATCAATAACTAGTAATACTTGACTTACACATTAAATGTAGGTAACCTTACTGTTTAAAACCAACTTCCTCAACTTACCCTACATAATTCACAAGCAATTACAGACAGAGATAACAGTAAAACCTACTGTTTATTGCAGTTTTTGGGGTTTTTTTTGTAATAACACCTATTTCAAGTTAAACAGACTGATTATTCTGTTATCATCATCATCACCATCATTTAAACATCATCCAATTTTTAATGTTTGTAAGGGTCAGATTGGCATTCGTTAAAGCAGATTGTGTACGACCAGATGCCCTTCTTTCACCAACCCTTATCTGCTTTGGTTCTTTGCTTTCAATGCTTACTCTTTAGCCATAGTCCTCCTCACTGTCAACATGTGTTACAGAGAGACAGTTGTAACTGTCCCAGCACTAAGTTATAAAATATTTATGATGATCATCATGATATACATATATATATTATACATACAACAACTGTCACCGACCGCATGTTTCATACAAATACTGTAACCAAGATTTAAAAGTGCTTAAAACTAAATAACAAACATTGTATTCTGCCCGCTGGACAAGACACTCTTCTCCTTCGTCCATGTTGTGAGCAAGTGCATACAAATTTGAAAAAGAAAAAGCTTTTTAACAATTCAAATGCAAATAGCCAAATTAATCAGTTAAGTAGTCCTAGACACACCAGCAGGAAAAATTTACAAAGAAATTTGTTTTGTTTTTTCTTTTCTCATTAGCTAAAAAGTGAAAAAAAAAAAAAAAAGAAATTCTAAGTCGAAACAACATTTCTTTATCTCTTTGGTAACCAGATTTCTAATGAAATAAACTAAAGTATCATATTTTGGTGTTAAGACAAGTTGGCTGGTGAGGTTGTGTTGTGAAAAAACACAATTAAGGTATTTCATTTATTATTGTTAAGGGGATGAGTTGACAGAACTGTTGGGGCATTGGTAAAACAATTTCTTACAGTTTTTCTTCCAACATTTATATTCTGAGTTCAAATCTTGCCAAAGTAAAACTTTGCTTTTCATCCTTCTGGGGCAGATAAAATAGAATGCCAGTTGAGCAGTGAGGGCAATCGACTAGCACTCTCCCCTCAAAACTGCTGCCCTTGCACCTTAATTAGTAACAGTTATTATTATTATTATTATTATTATTATTATTATTATTATTATTAAGGCAGCAAAGTGTAAAGTCTGAAGAAATGCTGCTAATCATTTTGTCCAGTGTGCTAATGATTTTGCCATTCTGAGTTCAAATGTTACCTAAGTCGTGTCTGCCTTTCATCCCTTCAGGGTCAATACAATAAGTACCAGTTGAGCACTGAGATCAATGTAGTTGACTAGCCTACACCCTCAAAGTTCATGGCCTTGTGCCTATAGTAGAAAAGATTATTATTCAAAGGAGGAAAAGTAGGACCCATAACCTTTTGCAAGGTTTCTGTGATATGACCAGCAGAGAGAACAAAACCATGGCTTGAATTCTCCATAAACAGGACACCTGGTCTAAATGAGTACAAAAGAGTGGACTATACTAAGTAAAGGCACCCAAGGGCCAGCCATATCATCATCGTTTAACGTCCGCTTTCCATGCTAGCATGGGTTGGACGATTTGACTGAGGACTGGTGAAACCGGATGGCAACACCAGGCTCCAATCTAATTGTAAAGGAGCTAAACAGACAGATGGATTACATCTGCTACAAGTACAATCTATTCAACAGGTTTGTGCAGTTTTCAGCAATCCAATTTCATTGATATGGTTTCGTTGAACAAGGTAAAAGAGAAATGGTCGTGATACCATAACTGGAACTATTTGATTGCAAAAAGAACTCAACACCAGAGCTGCAATTACCGAAAGGGGTTAAAGAGACATAACCACATTCCCTACTAAAATATTTCAAAATAAATCCTGCAACATAAAAGGCATTATGAATTTCAGAAGAATCATTCTTATTTCATGTCATCTTGAAGGCAGAGCAAGTGGGATTAACTCCCTCATCTGATCCTGATAAGCATCTAAATAATCCAAAGCTCAATTGCTTCCTTGAATCTAATCATTGTGCTGAGTCAGATTTGCTCCAAGGAATGAAAAGGCTGACATGACCGGATTCAGTTTACTCAAACCCATCTTGATGGCAGTGTCCTTTGTGTATTTAGGTGTTGGTTTGTTTACATCAACATAACTTAGTGGTTCAGCAAAAGAAATCAATAGAACAAGTACAAGACTTTAAAAAAAACAAAGTACTGGAAGCAATTTGTTCGACTAATACTCTTCTAGGAGGTGCCCCAGTATGGCCACAGTCCAAACACTGAAACAAGTAAAAAAACAAAAGACATACCCACTAGCTCCACCACCAAAGAGCTACTAGCTCCAGCAGCATCCTAATAAGAATCTCTTCAGCAAACAGTTTGTGATTCTGCAACTCCCCTGGTACCTTCTCAAATGAACCAATCTCTCAACTCCTATTATCCATCAACCGAATTAGAATTTATCCAACACTAAATGCTCAGCTGATCTGCCGGCCTCTATTAACGACCACTTCTTAAATACATTAGTCTTTTACAGACATCCTCTCAACACATTGAGATGACCCTTCACATACAATTATTCCTCCATGATTAACAGTAATTCACAATGGACACAGAGGAAAGGGGTTCCATTTCAAGCATTAATAACAGTGCTACATGAACTTTAAGTAATCACCATGCCAACTAATCAATTCCACTTGCACATGGAGTGAAGAAGATAAATTCAATTTTACTTTGAAATTAAAAAAAGAAGAGAGAAAAAAATGGAATTTGGCTGAAATGGTAATTCACTTTGATACCCTATTTATCACAACAATCTGCAAGACCATTTCTATACATTCTTAATTCAAACCTCTCTGAGACCACTTTTGTTTTTGTTTTTTGTTTGTTTGTTTTTTTTAATCCCTTATTAACATGGATCCCAAATAAGTGATTTTCACAAAAGTTGCCCTTACACTTCACTTAAAAACAAACAAAAAGGGGCTTCTGCAATGAAAATACCTTATTTAGAAAACAGATAAGGGTTAGTAAGTAAAATTGACAACAGGACTGTACAAAATCTGCCTCTTTAGTTTAACCCTTTTGTCACCATATTTCTGTTGAAATACACTAATTTCGTTTCAATTAACTTTAAAAATAATGAAGAATTTAATAAAATAACTGTCATTATTAAAGCTGGAACATAAATTGACACGGAATTTTAAAGGAAGTTTTTGATTTAGATCACTCAGAACCAGAAGTTTGCATCTTAGAACCAGGGGCTGTCTTGGGTGGATTCATACTAAAAGGGGATTAATTTAACACATGCTAAAATGGAAAAGCAGATGCAGTAGTGATGATGATGATGATGTGTAAATATTAACCATTTAATATTTAGTACAAAGTAGAAAAAAAAACTTGCAAAAAAAATGTCAAGACTATTTTTAAGAGTGAGCTGATGTATTTATACATTGGTCAGGTCATTTTCTAATTACAAAAGCATAAAACTCCTTGTAACTACACATGCATGTACACATCTGCGAGTGAATGCATCAAGTATTAAGAAGTGGCTGTACAGAAATATAATTAAAAAAAAGAAAAACTTGAATTAAAAAGTTAACAACTAACAATCAATGAATGGGTTAAATTAAAAAGAGAACATTCTCAACTTTGTGGGTCTTGATGTCAACTTGAAAAGAGAGAATTAAAAAAATAACATCGTTTGAGATGTTTAGATGATAAATGATAACATTATTTTCATGACCTTCACAAAATTAACTAACGCACACGAGCATACACACAACCATGTGCACATACACCCTAATACCCACATAAATCTCTTCTAAAAATGTCGAGTCTCACACACACAAACATTGATTGATGGTATGACAGAAATATGGAAACTGCCAGCTAGGGTAGCTGAAACGATCAGCTGGTAATTAACAGACTCTTTCTCTGGATTACAAGAAAATGGTTGAATGTGTGACCAAACGGTCTGAATATTTATTACGGGGAATGTGTGTGGGGGGGGGGGGAGGTTAACATTTCTCCACTTCTTCATCCACCCAGCTATCAACATCATCATCATCATATTCATTGTCATCTAAATTACATGTATTTCATTAAGATCCATATTAACTGTGTGTGTCCATGCAAACAAGATTTAATAAAAGTCATTACCAGAGATAAGTAATTAACACACACTTAGCCTCCTCACAATGCCAACATATGTTGCTAACAACAACTGGAAGCAGATGAATGAATGATCATAACTTCTGACTGTTATTATTATTGTTGTTGTTTAACCCCAGGTTAGCAACAAGCCTGCTGGATCAAAACATTCTAGCTGAAACATCCCGGTTTTGTCTTTCTTTCAGATACAACTGAAGAGAAAACCTCTAACATGGTTCTTCAACCTGCTAGTAATAGCAGCCAAATATCCTTCAAATCACATCTTGCTGTCTTTAAAGTAGGGGGAACATAATTAATGCTGCCCATGATGATGATGATGATGATGATAGTGATAAGAGTTGTTATGCAGACAGGCATTAAGAAATGATTTGGACAATATATATATTGTGTGCTTAAGTTTATTTTCCAACCACATGGTTCCATAGCACCTTGGGCAAGTGTCTGGCAAACAGAAACTGAAAGTAGGAGAGGGGGGAGGGGGAGGGGGGAGGGAGAATGTGTGTATGTTTGTCTCTCCTTATCTTGACTGTTTGATTGTTATAACTGAATGTTAATCACTTTCAACATTCTGCTAAAACATGTCTGGCCATGGGGAAATATTACCTTGCTTGGAAACAGGTAAGGGTCAACAACAGGGAGGGCATCCAGCTGTAGAAAATCTGCCTCAAATGCTGTCTGACGCGTGCAAGCATAGCAAAGTGGATGTTAAAATTATTATTATTATCATCATTGTTATTATTATTATTATTACAAACACAAAAGATAAAGGAAAATCACAGACTTAAAGATATTTAACAAGTTAAACCATTTCAGCCAACGTCTAGTGTAAAACTTTTAGTCTACAACTTGAAAATGGTTTTATTCTATTACTTCACCCTGAAATATCAATAATGCTTCTTGGCTGACATCACATCACTTACATTTTTGGCTCAATATCCCTGAAATTGAGTAAAAACAATAAACTGTCTCTACAGCAGGAAGTGAGGATGTGTGTATGTGTATCAGATAACTGTCTCATCATTGATTTTGTGCAAATGATTAAACTGGTCAGGAAAATCTGCATGAAATGCTAAAACGACAATTTCAGTTTTCATAGCTGCAGCAAGAGTGACCGAGTAAACGTGAAAAAGCAGAAAATATGATTAAACAAAACAGCTTCCTTCACTGAAGCAACAATGGACTCCTGGCTGAGAGCATCAGATCTTGGCTCTTCATGCTTGTGCTTTCTGGTGAGCTATGCCAGGGTGTGCCTTTGGGGGTAACACATACTTAACCTTCACCACTAATTAGGTCAACTAAACTATAGGAAAGGATGGGTGGGTACTGGCCTGATTGACTAAGAAGTAATTAGATAGGCAGAGAGGTACATTGGTACATAGATAGATAGGGAGGTACGATATGTACATTTGACGGCTAGTTGGGCAGGTAGAAAGGAAGGTAGGTTGGTTATAGGTTCGAGTTGAAATGTCAGCAAATCTAACCAGTTGTGGGAGAAGACTTTGAAAGTGGTTTTATTGGGAAACAAAAGTGAATAAATAAGAAACAAAAACAAAAGGAGTATCAAAGAGTATGATGGAGTACAGGTAAAGTATATAAAAACCTGTTGACTTTTCAGTTGGAAATGTTACATAGATTTCTTTTTTTTCTTTTTCTTTTTTTATCAAAGTGAAAAGCCAAGATTTGTAAAGAGGCAGTATCATCGTTTGAATTAACCCTTCATAAATAACTACAAACTAATGAAAGGCTCTCTACATAGTCACCCAACCAGCTAGAAATCATAGTCAATCTTCACTGAAATCATACCTGCCTATTTAAAAGAAAAAGAAAAAAAGGAAAGCTACATCAAATAATATAGTCGTCATCATTGTTGTTATTATTATTATTATTATTTAACATCCGTGTTCCATGTTGGCATGGGTTGGACACTTTTACAGGATCCAAAAGGCCCTGAAGACTGTAGTCTAAATATCAGATGAAAGGCAAAGTTGACCTCGGCTGAATTTGAACTCAGAGTGTAATGGCAGACGAAATACCACTAAGCATTTCACCCGGTGTGTGCACGTTTCTGCCAACTGGCCGCCTTAAAATGTTTGAAATGTCTTTTCTGCCATAAGTCTGCTCAAATCAAGGTTGACCTGGGGCTAAACAAGTTTGTTTGAAAGAGATGAAAACTAAGCTCAGCTCGGTGCCACTTGAAACTAAAACATGGTCCATCCTAAAACTCCACAGAATCATGTTTAGTAGAGAGAGAAAGAAGAGGTATTGAACCCACACCCCTTTCTCTCAGTTGTTGTAATGCCACAAACGATTTCTGATTTAGGCACAAGGCCAGAAATTTTTGAGGGGAGGAACAGAAAGATGAATGGTAAAGTTGATCTTGGCAGGACTTAGACTCAGGGACATAAAGAGTTAGAATAAATACCTGAAGGCATTTTTATCTGACACTGACAATAATACCAATCACCCCACCACCACCACCACCACCACCACCACCACCACCATATCCCTAGAGTAATATCAATAATGAAGATTAGAAAATAGAAAACCAACACACAGTGCTAGTGGTAGGTTCTAAATTCCAAAGGTAAATTTCAATTTTCTTCCTTCGTTTTCCATATTAATCTCAGTCAGAATGGCTCTGTAAATTTCAGGATCATTTCCTAAGAATTTTCAGGTCAACTATTTTACCAGTATCCTGATGCTAAACTGTCAGCTGTACTTAATAAATTCAGTGAAGATCAACTGAAGCAAGCAAAGTAATTAATGTACTTTAAGAGAACATTACACAGTAATAAATGCAATGCCAGCCATTCAACTACTGTAGCTTTAATAAATAATACATTGACACAGTAACAGAAAGAGAACCGGATAACAAGGCAACCTCTGCAAACTGCTAGAAAGTGCAACAACACTCACCCTCAAAACACACCTTGCATGTAATAGGAGAAACAACTCATTGAATGATAATTTAGTCGTAAATATATTGTCTAGAAATTAGATGGAATCGTCATAGATGGAATCAGAACTGATCAAAGGATAAATATATGTATATAGTTTTTTTTTTAGTCATTTGACTGCGGCCATGCTGGAGCACCACCTTTAGTCAAACAAATCGACCCCAGGACTTATTTCTACAGAAGCCTAGTACTTATTCTATCCTTCTCTTTTTGCCGAACTGCTACGCTAAGTTGTGGGGGATGTAAACACACCAACATCGGTTGTCAAGCGATGGCTGCGGGACAAACACAGATACACAAACATATACATACACACACATATAATTTCCATCTACCAAATGCACTCACAAGGCTTTGGTCGGCCCAAGGTGACACACAATAGGACTGAGCCCAGGACCATGTGGTTGGTAAGTAAGCTACTTACCACACAGCCACTCCTGTGCCTATATTGACAACATTTAACATCTTTCATGAAGGGATCACCCCAGGACACAGATGCACACAAAAAGAAAATTCTTTCTTTTCAAATCTTCCTAATCTACTAAAATCCTAACTGTTGCTTTTAATTTCACAGCCACACCACCATATTTCTCTACCAGTAATACATGCTGGGAAAAGTGAAAGTAAGAACTAGCTGGGTGGAGGGGAGAGAGAGAGAAGATACTCAATGGCCTTACTAGCTGGTTACAAGAAGAATGATCCAATACTATCAGACCCAATGTTGTACTAAGTGTCGCAGAGAAAAAGGTTGAAGATCCATGATTGCCAGAGCCTGTAAGCATGACACACGATGAAGAATATACACCAGCTTGTATAGGGTGCATATTTTAGTATGAGATCTATATATTTTAGTTCATTTACAATATCAAGTGAAGCCATTGTAATAAGACATTTGCTTAAATTGGCCTTACATGATCTCATGAGCTGCTCATTTTGGTAGCAAGAAAACTATCAGGTTAAATGGAGAGAAGAATGGGACTTGATGAGGAACACAGGTGGAAGACAACAGGAACTTACTGATTGTTATCTGTAACCAATCAATCAATACAGGAGGAAGGTGTGGCTGTGTAATTTATGTAGCTTAAAGTAGGATGTATGTATGTGGGAGTGGTGGTAGGTTCAATTGTTGAGTGTTACACATAAACACTCAGCAAAAACTGGATGTGGGTAGGGCAGCAAATATATACACAGAAACTACAGAAAAAAAAGAAAGGAGTTTGAGGAGGGGAGAGAGGGGTGAGTAAAAGAAAGTGTATGTGAATAAGAGAAGGAGTGAGGATGGAAGGAAGAAGGAAAAAGCAAAACAAGGAAGGAAAAAATGTGAATAGGAATAAACAAAAAAGACAAAAATAGAGAAAGTAATTTGTAATTTTAGTGTTGAATGAGTGAAGAGGAGGAAGATGAAATTACAAAGTGTTTCACACAGATTCTTTTAGAATCTAACCTTCAGATTATTTATACACACCAATAGGTGCAGGCGTGGAAGTGTGGCTAAAAATTTTGCTTCAGTTTGAACAGAAGCAATGCATGAACCATGTGGGAAGTCGTATGTACCCCAGGAAAGGGGGTTTTCTGCCCCCAGGGCCCCCATTACTCATTATGTGAAAAATTATAAGAGTTCTAAAACCATCTCTGGAACACAAGTAATGTATGTTCCCAGTTTAGAGAAAATCAGTTGCGAACTTCAGAATTTATGCAGGTTCACACACACACACACACACACACACACACACACACACACACACACACACATCCTCAGTTTTATATATACAGCCACACACATTCCACCCCAGCCAATTTTGAAAATGCCTACAGAAGCAGAAGTGACCATGACTTTAACCAGCATTCCTGTTGAGAAGAATGGAAAAGCTGATGCTCATGTAAAATGTCTGCAGGAGAAGACAAAAAGGACAGAGGAAGAAGAAACTGGTGTGAGGCGGGTGGGGGGAGTTGATCCACTATCAAAACAAAAAACAAAACAAAAACAGCTTCAATATAAAAGGACAGAATAGGTTTTTTTATTCATTTAGATTATATAGTAGTAGTAGTAGTAGCAGTGTATTAATGGGTATTAATTTTTGTAATTAGAAGCTCGTTCCCAGCAGTCATTAATTACAGTTGGCATGTTGCTGGGAAAAAAAGCTGTCTGTCGTTAGAGAGCTAGAGACTTTCTAAAACAATGTTCTTCAGGTATAACAAGCCTTGCTTTAATGTCTGTCCAGTATGTCACTTATTGATGTGTCACACAGTCTTTTCACACCCTTTCTACAGAGAGTGATCATTTATTTTTAACAATCATTTTACACTTTTATGTCCGGCAGGCCAATTTGTTGGCACTAAAACCATGCGGAAGCTAACCCTTCACTTAAGTTTCATTCTTTGCCAGTCACTTCCTCTTATCTATTTGCACATGATTTACCTTCCTTTAATAATTCACGGCAGTACTCTTTCTCCATTGTTTCTGTGCTGAATTTTTATTGTTTAACCAGTTTTTTTAATTTTTATTGCTTAACATGGCTTAGTGGTTAGGGTGCTGGACTCATGATCGTTGGATTGCAGTTTCAATTCTTGGACCTGGTGATGTTGCTCGAATACACTGAGCTTGTAAAAATGAGTGATTCTGCAACAGACCAGCATCCCATCCAGAGAAACCAATAAACTGGCCCTGTGCTCTTTACAGAGTAATGTGGACTGGTCAACTAGTATCCAATCATCTTTTC
>NC_142942.1:23842251-23867251 GCF_046866305.1 Octopus bimaculoides | reverse complement strand
CTTAAACCTTTGCTTATTGAAGCAATTGTTTGTTTGTTGTTGTTTAGCCCCAGGTCAGGACAGGCCTCTAATCAAAAGCCTTTCCTTTATGACAGTCCCGTCTTTTATTAAGTGTCCAAGTGACAGCCAGTGTTTCAACCCACAACACTGTGTCTGTAATAGCAGCAGTGGTGTTCCATTGATCGGATCGACTGGAACACTCATTGCCATGATTAATTCAAAACAAGGTAAATAGACAAACATTAAATTTGACAGAGTAATCCAAATGCTAAAGGATCAAACGCAACACCCTGCACAACCAGTTCTTTATAAAATTATATGCCATAGAATATGGTACTAGGCTGCATTGTATAATCTACAAGTCCTTCATGAAATCTGGCTGCTAGGACAAAAACCTGCCCCAAACTGACTTAACATACATGAAGTATGTTATGTAACGGCTCAACAAGACACCAACCCACCAATGTAATATTGGTCGTTATCAGTTTAATATTGAATACATTCTGAACATGGAAACCTGAATTTTAAACTGATTTTCCAGTTACTGGTGATGATGTTTGGAGCTTGTTCAACTTACAAAGTGTACCTTATTTGTGGGTGGGGTGCACATGAGGTATACTCTTGACTGGACAATGAGAATGATCTGCTGGGTACTTAATAAAATAAGATTATATTGCAGCTATCAGGTACGTTTACATATAAACGGCTATATTGAGAAGATGCAATGGTAAAAGAGAAGACAACGGTTCGACAATTAACACCATCCAAACTAAGGCTTGGTAGCGAGGCTTATATGCAATGTGTGTTTCCATTGCGTTTCTGTTAATGTTTCTCTATCAGTTTCATCATGCTAATGTATCTGCATGAATTGTGATTACAAGTCTTTGATTTGTGTGGGGGTTTTTTCTCCCTTTTCTACAACTCACTGGTTTTACTAATGTCAATCATCATAACCTGTGAAGGTTCACTGAAGCCCCTCCAAAAAACAAAAAACAAAAAAAAGAGAGATGTGGTGTTGGTGCTGTAACAATCACCAGAGACATAAAGCTCTAATAACTTAAAGAGATAAAGTTTAAAAAAACAAGAAACAAAGAGCATAATTATCAGTTTATAGAAGAACAACAAAACAGACAGCAATCACTCCTCAAACGTTCAATAGATTATAAGAGTAAGGAGAAAATATCTTCTAATGAGAAGAAAAAACAGATTATTATTATCATCACCATTGTTGTTGTTGTTGTTGTTCAGTAGCGTTGTCTAAAACACATTAAAATCACATGAATCAAAGTTTGCTTGGTATTTAACCACAGGAAAGCCATCTATTAAAGGCCAGAAGCAGAGGACATTTCAAAATTACGTTATAGAATAATAACAGTTGCTAAGGTTATTTCAGCTCATCAAACACATCCTTAAAACCTTAATACTGGTGTTGTTTACTTCCATCGCAGAGCCACGACCGAGGAGGCCTATAATCCACAGCATTCCAGCTGTGGCCATCCTGTCTTTTAGTATAACCAGTTCAAGGACTACACTGTGTCGAATATGTCCTTCAAAGGTAAAGATGGTGGACATAGAAGAGGGGTGAGGGTGGGGGGAACACCATGATAAAAATGAAATAAAAAAGAATTGTTCAGAGATGAGATTTATATTTATGAAAGGAACAGAGAAAGAGATGCAAGGAAATGTAAATATATTAGAGAGAAAAAGAGAGAAGAGGGAGAAAGAAACAATGGGTTGATCTGGAGGAAAGGACCCCACTCGGAGCTTTTGAAGTTCTTTAGAGGCCTGCAGTTAATGTTCTTCTTGAATGGTTGCAGGAAAATGTGCAGAAAGGAAATTCTGAAGCGTTAACATGGCTGTGTGGTTAAGATGCTCACTTTGCAACCATGTGGTTCCAAATTCAATCCCACTGCACAGTAGTCTGGGCAAATGCTTTCTAGGACATAGCCTCAGACCAACCAATGCCCTGAGAGTGAATTTGAGGTCAGAAGGAAAGTTATCTACGTGAGTGTGTGTATGTGTCTGCTCCACAGCTTGACAACCTGAGTTCAGGTCTTGTTTGAGGATGGTCCAAGTCTCAGCACTGTAGAGGAGGACAGAGAAAACCAGCATGCAGAAAAGACAATCTTGGGTGAAACAAATTGAGGAAGACCTGAAGTCGCAGCACCTCAAACACAAGCATGCTAAGGCGAACACCATGGATTGGAAAGTGTGGAATATCATTACCAGAGCCCAGCACCCACAGCAGCATTATTGGTTGAGAAGACAGCCCCCCCCTCGTCAAGTTGTCAGCTAGGGATTCAAAGAAGAAGAAAAAGACAAACTGTTGGTTTGTTTATGTCCCCATAACTTAGCAGTCTGGCAAAAGAAACTGATAGAATAAGTACGAAATTTTAAATTATATGTTGATTTGTTTGACTAAACTCTTCAAGGAAGTGCTCCAGCATGGCCCCAGCCCAATAACTGACACAATATAAAATACACACAAGGTGGCGAGCTGGTGGAAACAGCACACCAGGCAAAATGCTTAGCAGTATTTCATCTGTCTTTACGTTCCGAGTTCAAATTCCATTGCCTTTCATCCTTTCGGGGTCGATAAATTAAGTACCAGTTGCATATTGGGGTCAATCTAATCGACTGCCCCCTCCTTCCCAAAAATTTTGGGCCTTGTACCTAGAGTAGAAAAGAATATAAAATACATGCACACACATACATATATACACAAGTGTGTGTGTGTATGTATGTATGTATGTATGTATGTATGTATGTATATATATATATATATATATATATATATATATATATATATATATATATATGTATGTATGTATGTATGTATGTATTTATACAAACATGTACCTATATATATATATCATGCCAACTTAAAGCAAAAATCAATCCTCAAAAAATAAGTATTATCACAACAACTGGTCTGTAAGAGACAAAACTTTCTGCTTAAAATAAAGTTTGTTTTAATTGGAGAACAAAGAAATGGGTTGGGATGGGTCAGTGGGTTAAATGATGGCCTCAAAAGTTCATTGAGACAGAATCAGGTTCACTAGCACCATCTAATCATCAATTAATATTCCTACCTCTCTCTCCTCCATGTTGGATAAGAACTGGCACATCATATAATTTTTTTTGTTTCTTTTTCAATTCTAGCCATCTTGTTAGAATGGTAACCTGACCTGTAACAGTGGGTCAGCATTTTGGGATCAAAGTGACAGTAAGAGGTGTAACATTTTCAGTTTGTTTAAAAGTTAGTGTCTAATGAGAACAGGTGAGAAAAGAAATGAGATGGGGTGGTAGGAGAAGTAGTATGAAATGATTGGTACAGTGTTTGAAGAAGGAAGGCGGAGTTAATGAGTTAAGACAAAGAGTAGCCCTTGTTAAAGACCAGAATCAATGAATAGTAGAAGGGAGGCAGAGAGGACAAGAGGTTGACTATTTTCAGGAAGGAAGATGTTTATTTATCAAGCAGACAGGTTCCCCTTTTAAATGTGGTCAAGGTTAGCTTTGACAAACTGCACAGTTTCAGCAGATTTCATTTATACTGAGACATCAGTAAATGCTGACTTGCTGCAAGACCATTGAGGCAAATTAACAGAAATAAAAACAATATCTCCCTGACAATGAGGGGATATTTTCAAAACTGAAAGCACATCACCTCCCCACAAGTGTTACAATCCATGTTGAGTAAAAAAATAAATGCTATTCCTCCTCTGTGACTTTGTGTATACCATTAGCAGGAATATGAATGTCACTGCCTTCCTCCCACAGGTTATTATATAGTGGGTAGCACAATTCTATTTGGTCTGCAAAATATTTCCTGCTTTCACTTGCTAATAATGTGTGAAAATCTTGTAAATAGATGGAAATATCAAGTTAAATGCTACACACACACACACACATCAACAAAGTATAAATACAATTGAATGTTTTCTGGTCAGCTCTGAAAGAAGTCGACCATATCACAGGAAAAGTAAGCAAGGAGTGGAAAGGAGGAAGCTAAGATTGCTGTAACCAACAGATCTGTGGATACAAATGAGAAAATGGATAGCAGAAAGGGTATTTGTTGTAATAATTACAGCAAAATATTCCACAACATTTCAACCAAAACTAGCATGGGAAAGAAATGTGAATGAAAAACATCATCATGGTACAGGCAAGGCTGTGTGGTAAGAAGCTTGCTTCTCAACCACATGGTTCCAGGTTCAGTCCTACTGTATGGCACCTTGGGCAAGTGTCTTCTACTATAGCCTTATGAATAGATTTGGTAGATAGAAACTGAAAAAAGCCTGTCGTGTGTGTGTGTGCATGCACATGCATGTGTGAGTGTCCCACCAACACTTGACAATTGGTGCTTGTGTGTTTATGTCACCATAACTTAACAGTTTGGCAAGAGACTGATAGAATAAGTACTAGGCTTTAAAAGTATTGGGGTCAATTCATTCACAAAAAATGTAGGGCAGTGCCCCAGCATGGCCGCAGTCTAATGACTGAAACAAGTAAAAGAAGAACAAACACCATTTAGCATCCACTCTTCCATCCTTGCATGGATGAAACGGAATCTATTGAGGCCCTTCCTGTTTCCATGCAGAGTAATATTCCACCCTTGGCCAGACATGTTTTCATGGAAGATTGGAAACAAACAGCATCACTTATATGACAGTGATGCTCATTTACAACTACTCTCACATGATGTTAAAACAGGGTACACAGAAACACAAACACACACACGATGGGCTTCTTTCAGATTCTATCTACCAAATCCACTCAGAAGGCTTTGACCAGCCTAGGGCTAAACTAGAAAATGCTTGCCCAAAGTGCTACACTGTGGGATGAAAGCCAAAACCACACATCCATCCATGCCTACACCTCTAGATTAGAAGAGAGATTTTTGAAGTGTTATAAATAAATAAGCAATATGGCAGAGTGATCAAACATCAAGTGGTTATCAACAACACTAAACTGGTATTTAAAACACACTTGCCAAGGATTGATTTAGATGCAGTAAACTGCAGGAAGAAAAGTTGACTTTAGAAAATGAGAAGAAAAAAAAAGAGAAGAAAAAAGAAAACAACAGAAAGTGTTGTGTTGTAGGTTTCGATTTGGTATATTTATATAAGAGGAGGTTCAGCTAACCTTACCTGTTTCAGTTCAATGATCTAACCAAAATATTTATACAGGGTTTATAGAGGTTTCTGAAGGACAACAACTGATGTACACCTGGTTGAGCCAGCTTTTAATAGAAACCACACTGAATGACAATGGTTATTTGCCCCGGAATTTAACAGCTGTGAAGATCTCTTAACATAAGACTAATGTACAAAACTATTTCCCTGAATCATTAAGCTCTTAGTAACATATAGACTTTGCATAGGGGAATCCCAGGGCTCTCAGTAATTTACAAGCTCTGCTCAGAGCAGTGCTTTTCGAAGTTGGACAAGGTAATAATCTATATTTTGACCTTGTGGCCAACCATAACAGCCATCCCATGATTCTCTCTGCCCGCTATTTCCAGAAGGTTCTTCAGGCACCTCCTCCATACAGAAGCAACCATCATTAATTAGACTTTCTGGCTGAATTCCTAAGCATGACCAGCTGAGACAATGTATTTTATCCAACCATCTCATTCTTGGTCTCCTCTGAGGTTTCCAGACAGTTGACTTGGCTTCATGAATCTATCTTGTGACTCTTTTTCTGCAATATTCTAATAATATGTTAGTTGTACTGGAGCTGTGATCTTTCAGTCAAAATCTCAGACCTCTACGTTGCTTTTAACCAATCAAACGGCTAACTTTATGACTTTGATCTACTCAAAAAGAACTGATGTTAGAAACACAACAGGTATTTCATCAAAATCATTAGCTTTGGCAAAACCTTTCTAACATACCACACAACAGTTATCTAAAAGAAAAATAAACTAATAATAATTATCATTATTTAAAAGGAATAAAATATTCATTAATTACTTAATTCTTAAAAAATAGAACTTCATGATAAAATGTGATTTTGCTTTTTTTCTACTCTCCAAAGAATTTCTTTTGAAATATTTGGCACACTAATCCCATTCCTGCAACAATATTTATGGACAGGAAGTAACAACCACATCAACAACAGATATTTTCATCCAACCTAGCTAAATAAATAGATTTGACGAGGAAACATCCAGCCGACAGCAAGAATTACACTGCTTTCTAGTCAAGATAGAAATTTGATAATTGGCGGCAATGGAAAAATGGAACCTAGGAGAAAGTGATAGAACAGGAAAGGAAGAGGGGGGGATTTCAAAATATTTAAGGAATAACATTCCAAAAAAAAAAAAATTTTTTTGTTTAATGTAGAAGATGGTTATAGTAAAACGCAATTTATAACAATGATGTGAACACTGACGATGAACAATTACACTGAAGACGATAATGAAGAGTTAATCCAGACTTCCAGACTTAATGGTAATGGAATCTAGTAAAGAAAAAGAAAAAAAAAACATTCTGCCACAATAATTTCTCATCTCACTCTTTAAAACACCCATGTTGTTTAGAGAAAGTATTTTGCTTTATTTTTAATTTTCTTTTCTTTTTACAGAGGCAACACAATTTTTTTTTTCTCATGCCTTTTACCATCTGGTCAGAACTTTAATAAGAAACATCTTGAGAATTTTATTAAGTTACCAACAAATTCAAAATTTAACTTAATATTACACTACTTTTTTTTAAAATTTGTTTTTTTTTTCTTTATATTAATTCAACTTGGAGAAATAACAAGGTTTTGGAGTTTAAACAAAAAATATTTTAACATCTTTCAACACCATTCTTACATGTTAGCTTGGGGTTCTTATAAATTTTTAATCTGATATCTAAGGGAAATCATCAGCACTAGGTTGAGCTTATTAAGAATAAAACCTTTTGGCTGGTCTTCCTGGGTCTACCCCTTCCACAGGTTCTCTCAGCTGCTAGGGTGTGACACTTTTTCACACAGCTATCCTCATCCATTCTTGCCACATGACCATACCAGCACAATCGTTTTTCTTGCACACCACAACTGATGCTTCTTAGGTCCAACTTTTCTCTCAAGGTACTTACACTCTGTCGAGTATGCACACTGCCATTACACATCCATCAGAGCATACTGGCTTCATTCCTTGCAATCTTATGCATTCCTCAGCAGTCACAGCCCATGTTTCACTGCCATGTAGCATGGCTGTTCGTACACATGCATCATACAGTCTGCCTTTTACTCTGAGCAAGAGGCCCTATATATACGTAAAAGACTATTTGATAATATCATACTGACATTATATATATATATATAAGACTATTTGATAATATATCATATTGATGAAATAATAAAAAAGAAATAACACTTATTTCTTTTAATAATTTATTTTAGATATGTGTGTTTCTTGCCTCTACTAAATAAATAAATCCCTTTAGTAGTTGTACTAATTAATAGCTGACGACACAATTTGTAATTCCTATATATGTCAACTTACCTCCCATGCCCCAACCCCACCCCAACATAAATAGACATTAGAATCAATTCAACTGCCACAGATATATCTCATGTTTGCTGTGGTTTCCATCACTGTTAATATTTACAACGGTCTGTTTGGAAATGTCAGCATTTCTTTTGCAGCTTTTGAAACGGCAACACTTTGCACAAAGCTAATGCTACAAGCGCACAGAGGCAAATACAAGCATGCATACAATAATGTGTTACATGCGTACATATTTACACACACACACACACACACACACAAATCACCATCATTAATCATTGTAGAACATCCATTTTCCATGCTAGCATGGATTGAATGTTGACAGTGTTTGATGAGCTGCATCAGGCCTTGATGTCAGCTTTGGCATGGTTTCTACAGTTGGATGCCCTTCCTAACACCAAAACACATGCATGCACATGTGCCACAACAAAATTACATAGAGTTGGAATCACTCCACATATTGTTAATAACTTTGAGAAAGATAAATCACATCTCTCAGGCCTCATATCTATTACATATATCCACACATACAAAGTTTGCTTTGTATAAAAAGAAATAATAATAATAATAATAATAATAAACTGCATCAAATTTTATCATAAGGATAATAATTTTAGTAGGAGAGGGTTAGTTGATTTACACTGAAACCCCACCCCACTGTTGTTAAATAGTATTTCGCTTTAATCCCCTCAAGGTTCATAAAATAATGAGTTTGTGGCAGGATTTGAACATAAAGTACTAGAAAAAAATACTGCAAAGCATTTCTACCAACATTTTAATGATTCTGTTACCTCGTCGTCCTGATAACAAATGCAGGTTTATAATTATTATTATTAGACACCTAGCTAACCTAAGTCTTCACAAATATGTGTACCAAATTCCACAGACTTTACCACAACCTGAAATATATAAACCAAGTTATGAAATAAAAAAAAAAATTTTTAATAATTAATTAGTAGGCCTGCCACACTGTGCCCATCCCATAGAAATTAGATGTATCTTAGTTTTAACAGCCCACCAAACGAGCTTTAGCTATTGTTCGCTATTCTGGCAATACTCACAGCTATCTAAAAATACACCAGATGGAGATAGAATTTCGGTGAAACCATAGACTGATGGTAACTTTTAGAGTGAAAACCTCATCAAAAGATGCTTCTCAGGCAGAGACGGTAACCAAGAGCATATGGCAGGTCCTTATATGAAAGTCTTCTAAGTTGGATCAAGTTTTGTGTGTATTTTTATATTATATACATAATGTATCAATATACAAACTCAGGACTCAATATGTATAAACTTCAATAGCCAAGCTCTATAGGCATCAATGTATGTATGCACACACACACACACACACACACAGAGGAACACTTATTTTAAAGTTTAACTTCACTACAGTTACTGCTAATATTCCTGATAGTAATGCTAAGGAAACAGATTAATTTATAGATTGTCACAGCTAGTTGTGTGTGTGTGTGTGTCTACAAGTTTATATCTGAGCATACATAAAGACATTATAAAACAGCAAAACAGTCTTGAAACATTTACACAAAAATTGGGGGGGGGGGTATGGTTAAATGGTTAAGGAGCTCTTTTTGCAATAATGAGGTCCTAAGTTCAATCCTACTGTATGGCATTTTGGCTAAGTGCATTGGGGTAGAGGGAAAATAACTCCCAATACAGCCCAACTAATATACAAAAGGTCTGGCTTATTATACTTCCATATCATACTGAGTCTATCTGGGAATCATGTTGAGATTATGTGTCTATATATATATATATATATATACACACACTGTGTCACCTTGGGTAAGTGCCTTCTACTATAGCTTCAGCCCAACCAAAGCCTTGTGAGTGGATTTGGTAAACGGAAACTGGAAGAAGAAGAAGAAGAAGTGGTGTGTGTGTGGGGGGGTGGAGATAATTGTAGATCTTTTCAATGATCCTATCTGCTGTATAAAAGATAACAGCCATTTCATGAAATGACCCCAATGACTCTATTCTCTGTCAAGAAGTCATCAGATGGTTGGACACAGGTGATTTCGTCTTCAAAGACATTACGTCACTTCTGTTTAGTGAGTCACCAATGACTGACTCTAAAAGTTTATTGGATTTCAGCTTCTTGTTGTTATTTTACTCCAGGCTAGCCCTGATGGAAAAAAAAATACCTATGATGAAAAACAGCCAAGATTATCCTACCTTGTATCCTCAACAACATTTCTTTTAACTTTATACTCAATATCATTCTTTAAAGAGATGGTAAAGTGTAGTTTGGCTGCTATTTCTTGCAAACCAATGAACCATTGGAAGCGAACCCCATTGGCTCTTCTGATTTCATTTGGTTTGATCATCTATGATAAAGCTAATATGGTCAAATATGTTTAATGATAAGTTCAAACAACGGCAGGTTATTAATTAAGAGAGAAGCAATTAGTGTAAATTGGTGGGATATAAGGCTGGAAAAGAAGGATTGCTAGAAAGGGTACTCAGTGCAAGTGGTGGGTTTACAGTGAAGTACACAGAGAAACTATTAACAGGAAGCTATGTGGAGAGGTGCAAATGAAAAATGAATTTTAATGAAGTTGATTTATGAATATAATGTATATAGATGCTCTCTCTCTCTCTCTCTCTCACTCATATATATACACATAAAAACAACAAGCTTCTTCCAGTTTCCATCTACCAGATCCACTCACAAGGCCTTGGTTCAGTCAGAGGCTATAAAAGAAAATATTTGCCCAAAGAGCCATACAGTGGAACTGAACCCAAAACCACACAGAAATGCTTTTTAACCACACGACCATGTTGTGCCACATACACACACACACACACATATATGAGGGTACAAGAGGACCTTGAGCAGTTGCAGAACTGGAGAGATTACAGTTTATCAGCGAAGAGGGCATGGGTGGAAAGTGATGTTGAGCAAAGGCTTGAAGATCAATTAAAAGACTCCAAATGTTGTGTTTTATAGGGAAGCATACAATTCAAAGTCTGCTGTACTGCATAGATGTTCATGTTAGTTGGTGCAATACATCAAAATAATATAAGCACCATGGAAAAGTACAGTTTTCTGCAGTAGGCAACTGGTTCACCATTTCATTGATTTCTTATATTAGCATATGGCCAAAAAAGATATGTGACAGAGAAGGAAGGGAGGAACATAACCAATACAAGAGAATTGACCTTGATATATAACTGATACTTATTTATTTTAGCCCTAGGTCAGCCTTACTCAAGCAGACCTACAATGAAAGTAGTGCCAGCCATGACCATCACATCTTTTTTTCCCTGGACAGTATTAATGACTAGTTTATATATATATATCTTTTATCTTTTACTTGTTTCAGTCATTAAACTGTGGCCATTCTAAGGCACCCCTTGAATTTTTAGTCAACTGAATTAACCCGATATATATATACATACATATATATATATGACAAGCTTCTTTCAGTTTCCGTCTACCAAATCCACTCACAAGGCTTTGGTCAGCTCGAGGCTACAGAAGACACTTACTCAAGATACCACACAGTTCAGCTAAACCCTGAACCATGTGGCTGGGAAGCAAGATTCTTACCACACAGCCATGCCAGTGCCTATGTATGTATGTATGTATGTGTATATATATATATATATATATATATATATATATATATATATATATATACATACATACATACACATACACACAACTACTCCTACTTTTTTTCTAATGAGCTGGTAGAATGTGATTTGAGACAGATTCAGTTGATGTTTTTAGCAGGTCAAGCAAGCAACAATGAAAAGGCTTGCACTTGGGAGAATTTGAACTCAGCATGTAAAGGAATGTAAGTGAATACATCCAGGCATTTACTGCATCGCCCTACTTACTGCTGCTATCATTCAATCAACCTGGAGAGTTCACAATGTTTTTATTGGCTTACAGCAATTGGCTTGATTCCTATGTGTGTGTGTGTATGTGAGAGAGAAAGAGAGAGAGAGAGAGAGAGAGAGATAGAGAGAGAGAGAGAGAGAGAGAGAGAGGTAGCTGATAACACTATAATGAAGACAATGTGGGAATACACTACGGTGTCCCCTGATAACTTTATGAGTAATGAACACCACACATGCACACACAATATATGATAAATTCTCTTTTACTACCATATACAACAATCCCATACATATGACTCATGGCACAAAACAGTGACCCATGATACATTTTTCAGCAAATTGATAGACATTTACACAAACACAAACATAAACTGCTTGTTGGTATTCTGTTCGGGCACTGACCAAAACAATGAAACTACATCACAAAAAAATGAACCAACAAGACAGGCCCTATGTGATTGCTTGACCAGTGAAATTCACACCCAACCATCTTTAAAAGAGAATGTAGTCCTAAATATTATTACTATGTCAAAATAAAGAAGAAGAAAAACCCAACCTGGTCACAGATAAAACATGTGACCAGAGGTCAGTGAGATCATGCTTTGACTTGCTGACCTGTTGCTAAATATCAACAAAGGAAAGGACACATTAGATATTGTAGGCCTAGGCTCTAGCGTAGCTTGGGGGGGGGTCCAACCTGGGTAGCACTTTTGGGTCTGCTGTAAGCAATATGTGTTTTTTGTGGGGTTCGGGGGCAGCAAACAGAAGAGCCACCCTGGGCAGCAAACGGAAGAGCCACCCTGGGCAGCAAACGGAAGAGCCACCCTGGGCAGCAAACGGAAGAGCCACCCTGGGCAGCAAACGGAAGAGCCACCCTGGGCAGCAAACGGAAGAGCCACCCTGGGCAGCAAACGGAAGAGCCACCCTGGGCAGCAAACGGAAGAGCCACCCTGGGCAGCAAACGGAAGAGCCACCCTGGGCAGCAAACAGAAGAGCCACTCTGGGCAGCACACGGAAGAGCCACACTGGGCAGCAAACAGAAGAGCCACCCTGGGCAGCAAACAGAAGAGCCACCCTGGGCAGCAGACACTGTATCCACGCTAGTGGTGCTAAGTACACCATGATTTATATAAGGTCAGGGTGGTCATGCCTGAAAGGTCTACTGCACCTTCCCTGACTCAGAGCAGAACAACAACACTGAAATGAAGCACTTTCAATATCATCCCAACCGGTTTATCATCTCTCCCTGCTTTGCAGACAAGAGAAAACTGGCACAAAAAGGTAATGTTGATAAATGTCAAAACAACTATTTATACATTGTTTTGTTAATATACATCCATGTGGGTGTATATATTATGAGAGACAAAGAAAGATGTGAGCTAGTGTACAAAAAAAAATCATTTCAGTTTGTGATTTGTGACACTGCACAAAAATTTCTTGACATTCATTTATGTCTGGAGTTCAAATCCCAGCAGGATAAAAACAGCTTTTCTTCCCTTTGAGAATTCAAATAACAAATACCAACCTTGTTGTTGCTTAGTCCCAAATCAGCTCTGATTATGCAGAGCCATTGCTTCAAAGTGTCCCAACCACAACCATTTGGTCGATTTCTTTTAGCATGCATTTTTTAAATGATATGATTGTGATTTGAGTGTAATTTGACTGTTATTACTAGCAAATCAAGTGACCTGGTAGGAGCAATCAAATACTGGCGGTGAGAGGTGTAGCCAATTACATAGTTTACACGCTTCCCCTAAAAAGTGTGGCCTTGTGCCAGAGTCAGAAATATATACTCCCACTATCAGCCAACACTCCACCTGACTTTGATACTCAAGTTTATCAAAGTGAGGAATGAGGTTTGATAATTAGCTCGTCCTACCTAGCTACTTATTTATACATTTTCACATGCACACACACATTTATATATATATATATAATTATATACACATAATTATTCGTGTGTACACTTCCAAGGAAACATGCCGAATACATAAACACACACAATGATGATGTATATATTTACAATTGTATCATTAATGTTTGTAACTGTTTAAATTTATCATGTAAAAGAAACACCACCACCCCCCTTGGTAGTTTTCTCAAAATGTTTAAATGTGTATGTGTTCATATATATAGGTAATAAAAATTATAGAGGTGAACTCTTTTCAAGAAACAACAGCATAGGGCTCAATTTATTGAGCAATTAGATTAGAGTATTAATTTGACAGAGACAAGTTCCAAGGTCAATAATACTCCTCATCAAAGCTGACACACATCTAAACACAGCCAGCATATATAAGCCATTATAAGCATGTGAGGACATAACATACAAAAACCTATATGTACATATAATAGTATATAACTCTGTGCCCAAATCAAAGCTGGATAAGTAATTGCATAATTACATAGAGATAAATTAAGAAGTCCAAGCTGATGAGATAACACAATAATCCAAAAGGGAAGTCCTCAAATGAATCCAATAAATAGAACGAGTCTTACAGTGCGAAGAAGTGTGTAGATAAGACCTTTTGAACTTTGGCACAAGCACTCTTTACTCTATTGCATGGCTTCAGTTGCTACACTGTAGCCATACTGGGGCACCATCTTCATTACTTTAAAATCCTAATTGCTCCAGATGTAGAGAGTAAAAAGCTTAATTTAGACTGACTTGTGGAAGTAATTAAGAATTGAATCTCGGTTAAAAAAGAATACAAGAAGTAACAGAGGAAGTGATGGCAGTAAATGAGGGTTGCAGAGAAAGAAGTTGGCCGTGAAAAAGGACATGCAACGTTTTCATTGAAATATATTAGATTTGTGATTTTATGATCCAGACAAATCCTAAAATAGAGTTTTATATACATAGGATATACCTACATTATGGTCATTCTGATAAGGTATCATGCATTTACACATATACACAAGTTACTGCATGTCCTCCACATAAGCATGTTTTATTCATAATCAAGAAAATGCATAATGTATGCATGAGTAGGTATAAATGGATCAAATAAGAGAAGTGAAGGAAGAGATATTTATTCTATTAGTTGACAGCTGTTTCATAATTCATATTAGTTACATAATTGACACTAGATCATTTATCTCTCTCTCTCTCTCTCTCTCTCTCTATCACACACATACACACATAACTTACAGACTACTCTTCAGAACATTTCGTGGCAGGTTATACCACAATTATGTGTCTATGTAAACAATGTATCTTTATATATATATATATATATATATATATTTTTTTTTACAGAGATGTATTTGCATAGCAAGTGATTTGATCAGAGATCGTGTGCTGAAACAAAAACAATTGTAGTATGGAAGGTGTTTGTAAGCCATTTAAGAACACACAAAAACTGTCAGTTTCACTTCAACATTTAAATTTGTGTAAAAATATTTCCATCACTTTGAAACGACAAGTTGTTCACTGACAAAACTTTGTGTGTGTGTGTGTGTGTGTGTGTGTGTGTATGTATATATATATATATATATATATATATATATATATATATATATATATATATATATATATATATATATATATATATATATATATATATATATATATATATATATATATATATATAAGATAAATATGGTGCAGACATGGCTGTGGGGTAAGAAGCTTGCTTCCCAACCACACAGTTCCAGGTTCAGTCCCACTGCGGGGCACCTTGGGCAAGTGTCTTCTACTATAGCCTCAGGCCAACCAAAACTTTGTGAGTGGATTTGGTACTGGCAACGACCACACTCAGTATATACATATACTGTATATATGTATGATAAATGATGTAATGCCGAATTTTAACATGGCTTATGAAACAGCAGTCAACTGGTTGAATAAACATTTATCCCCTCTACTTCTCTTATTTGATCAATTTTTATACATACTCTCCACCATTATTGTAATTCTTATATTTTCAGAATGACACGGAGGTTTCATCTTTAGCTTTAAACATGGTCTTTCTTGATAGCCATGCACCAAGCAGAGAGCTTAATGTGGTGAGGTCTGATTCTACGTGTGTGTGTGTGTGTGTGTGTGTGTGTGTGCATTGAGTGATTATACAGTGCTGCAGAAGGTCTGACCCCCATGCAAGCTTGTCAAAACATTAAAATAGCAAAATAGTGCATGCACACACATTCCTTTACCTATTACATAACCTCTAATCTCTCCATCATCTCTTCTACTCACCATGCAGCCCCTGATAATTGGGAGGCAAGCACTTGATCTGTGAATATTGAATACTCCCCAACCTCTACCTCCATCATCACCTTATCTCTCTCTCATACACCATTCTATCAACCTACACATAACATAACACTGCATCTCCTCTTACTCAGCCCACCCCACCATCTTTTATCTCTCTCTCCCCCCAGCACAACTTCTTTCCTTTCTCCAACCCTGTCTTTCCTACTACCACCCCAAACAATAAACCAATGTAACTCCATTAAGAACCAACTCAGACAGATGATCCATCCAACCTAATCTGACCCACACTTTCAGAGTTCATCTACTCAACCCCTCCCATCACCCTTACCATTTTTGTCTCCATCTCTTTCATATTATTCTTCCGGGCTCCTCCATTATCTCCCTTTAACATTCTTCTCTCTGCTATTTTCTTCACTACCACCCTATCAAAAAAATAAATCCCTTTCTTCCTTCATACTTTAACTTCTGCTCTTATTTTGAGCTCCTTAGCCAGCCTTCTAATGGTGCAAGTACAAAAATACCCAGTAAACTCCGTAAGTGGTTGGTAAATCAAATCAAGCAGTGAAAAGGGAAGGGCTTTAGGGACCCTTTTAGTTTGGAGCAAGACCTGTTCTTCTTGACCCAATAAATCCAGTCAAACTATCGAACTCATGTCAACAGGGAAAACAAACACAGAATTATATATAAAAGCGTCCGTGCTGATGCCATGCAAAAGCACCCATTCCATACTGTAAAGTGGTTGGTGTCAGGAAGGGCATCCAGCTGTAGAAACCATTGCCAAAACAGACAAACAGAGCCCAGGCAGTTCCTGTCAAACCGTCCAACCCATGCCAGCATGGAGAGTGGATGTTAAGTGATGATGATGATGATGATACACCCTTTTCCTTTACAAATGTGAGACAAATAACACCTTTGTGAGAACTTGTTTTTATTCATTCCTCAGATATTAACATTCAAAAACAGTGTCATATCATCATCTTATATCCACTTTCTATGCTAAAATAGGCTGGAATGTGTGTGTGTGTACATACATATGAGTGTGTGTGTGCATTTATATAGATAGATAAACAATATACAATGTCTATTGAAATGTATGAGTCATATGTACACACTGGATTTGACAGTGTGTATCTAAATATTCTTATAATTTGTGTGCTTGAACACAATGAGTTAAATTTGAATTCTATCGCCGTTTGCTTTTTATGTTCAGCAATTGTGACGAACAAATTGATATCCCCAAATCTTTTTACTCCACTCAATTCTCTTGGCTCCACACATTAAATACTCTGCACCCTACATTTACAGCATTGACCCCTTAAGAAGATTATCAAAACACTGTAAAAAATATCATCATCAACTTGGAGATTACCATCTTGAGTCCTGGGACTCATAGGGCCAATTACACAGCTTCCATAGTAGATTAAGTGAGCAACATCCCAACACAGGACACCATTCCATCCATAGTCATTCATTTATAGCTGAGTGGGCTGCAACAACACGAAATGAAGCTGACATGGAGGGCTGGAAGCTATCGGAATATTGGAAAAGAGTTACCTGTATCATGAGGATTTGCACCAGGTATGAAAATGACAACATCCCGATTGCGACTCAAGTCTGTGTGAACACTGGAATGGCTGTGAGATGTGACATGGACAGCTGCAATGGAGACTATGAAGCCGTGGCCAGCAGGGAGGGACACAGCAGGCATTCTGACTCTGTCCACATACTGGAATTCATCCCCCATCTTGCAACTCTGATGGCTATGCGAAGCTGCTGGACAAGGCAATAGAGGCTTTGGTGAGAGAGATGGGTGTGGGAGTTGCCACCATGAAGCTGGCCCTGAATGAGGACCACTGCTGCCACTCATACGAGAAGCACAAGGAACAAATTCTGAACATTTTATGCATGATATATATATATATATGTATATATAAACCATTATCAATGTTTAACTTCTGTTTTCCATGCTGGCATAGGTTGGACAGGAAGGGGTTCAAAGAAGTCTTTGATGTACAGAATCAGGTGACCTGTTCAGGTATCATAACTGGAACACCTTCAATCTCATGTTTGATCAATCTGTGACTAAACTAAAACAGTATTCGACATAAGCCACCACATCACATCAAACATACGTGTCTGTACAAGTGTTTGTGCATAGACATTGCTATTTCATACTTGTCACAGCTTAAGCAAAGTAGTGGGTACATTGACATCAGGAATGGTTGCTTTACACTTCACGAATAATGTATCCCTCATTTGAAAACAGATAAGGGTTGGTGACATAGAGAGTATCCAGCCATAAAATCCTGTCACAAATCATCATCATCATCATCATCATCGTTTAACGTCCGCTTTCCATGCTAGCATGGGTTGGACGATTTGACTGAGGACTGGTGAAACCGGATGGCAACACCAGGCTCCAGTCTGATTTGGCAGAGTTTCTACAGCTGGATGCCCTTCCTAACGCCAACCACTCAGAGAGTGTAGTGGGTGCTTTTACGTGTCACCCGCACGAAAACGGCCACGCTCGAAATGGTGTCTTTTATGTGCCACCCGCACAAGCCAGTCCAGGGGCACTGGCAACGATCTCGCTCGAAAATCCTACAGGAGCCAGTCAGGCGGTACTGGCAACGGCCACGCTCAAAATGGTGCATCTCATGTGCCACCCGCACAAGAACCAGTCCAGGGGCACTGGCAACGATCTTACTTGGCTTGCCGGGTCTTCTCTCGCACAGCCCATTTCCAAAGGTCTCGGTCCGTAGTCATCGCCTCGGTGAGGCCCAATGTACGAAGGTCTTGCCTCACCACCTCAGCCCAGGTCTTCCTGGGCCTACCTCTTCCACGGGTTCCCTCAACTGTTAGGGTGTGGCACTTTTTCACGCAGCTATCCTCCTCCATTCTCACCACATGTCCATACCAGCGCAATCGTCTCTCTTGCACGCCACAACTGATGCTTCTAATGTTCAGCTTTTCTCTCAAGATACTTACACTCTGACGGGTATTCACATTGACATTACACATCCAACGGAGCATACTGGCTTCATTCCTTGCGAGCTTACGTATGTCCTCAGCAGTTACAGCCCATGTTTCACTGCCATGTAGCATGGTTGTTCGTACGCATGCGTCATACAGTCTGCCTTTTACTCTGAGTGAGAGTCCCTTTGTCGCCAGCAGGGGTAAGAGCTCTCTAAACTTTGCCCAGGCTATTCTTATTCTAGCAGCTACACTTTCAGCGCACCCACCCCCACTACTAACTTGGTCGCCCAGATAGCGGAAGCTATCGACTACCTCTAGTTTTTCACCCTGGAATGAGATAGAAGTTGTTTCCTGTTTGTTTGCAGTCTTTATTGCACCTGAACATCTGCCACAAACAAAAACTAACTTGCTAGTTAACCTGCCTTTGATGTTGCTGCACCTCTTATGTGTCCATAGCTTGCACCGGGTACATCTTATAGAGTTACTACCTACTCCTTTTCTACATACTGAGCAGGGCCATCTACCTGAAGGGGTTTGTGTTTTATCTACCTTCCTACTTATTAGGATTTTGGTTTTAGCTAGGTTGACTCTAAGGCCCTTCAATTCTAGACCTTGCTTCCACACCTGAAACTTCTCCTCTAGTTCTGATAGTGACTCCGCAATTAGGGCAAGGTCATCAGCATAGAGGAGCTCCCAGGGGCAACCTGTCTTGAACTCCTCTGTGATTGCCTGGAGGACTATGGTAAATAATAGGGGGCTGAGGACGGAACCTTGGTGGACCCCTACCTCTACCCGGAATTCATTGCTGTACTCATTTCCAACCCTCACCTTACTGGCCGCATCTCTGTACATGGCTCGCACAGCTCTCACTAGCCATTCTTCTATCCCAAGTTTCCTCATTGACCACCAGATAAGGGATCGGGGGACCCTGTCAAAGGCTTTCTCCATGTCAACGAAAGCCAGGTACAGAGGTTTATCCTTGGCTAGGTATTTCTCTTGCAACTGTAACTGTCCAAAACCTATACTAGCATGAAAACAAAAAAAGGACATAAAAGGAACGAGAAACAAATATAAATACAGACTTATTTTTTGTCATGTCCTTCAAAAGAATGACGACAGGTTTCACTCTTGTTTTACAAATACAGTTTAAGTATTTAATGATAATTATCTCCATAGAGTAGATAATTCACATTAGTAACATCAGCTCATTTTAATATACTATTTCAAGCATCCTTTACTAGTCTAGAAATAGCAATTCTGATTTATGTATTAAACTGTAGGTTGAGGCATTATTTTAAGAACATTACCTTGACTACTACTACTTATCTTTCTCTCATCTACATAATGATGATGACGATTATATATATACATACGTGTGTGTATATATATATATATATATATATATATATATATGTGTGTGTATGTATATATATGCATGAGGTGCGTTCACCAAAACTAATGCTATGTGGGAAAAATCCTTTGGTTGGGAGATGATGCCATCCTTTCTGCACATGCATGAAAATTTTCCCACCGGTGGGCTGTGTCAGTTCCCGGCTGTTAGGCCAAGAGTACAGACATAGTGCATGCTTGTCAGATTTTGGTTTTCAAGCAAAATGACCAAACACATCAAGTTTTGCCAAAAGCTTGGTGATACTCAAGCTCAGACCATCTAGAAGATTCAGCAGGCCTTTGGCAATGATGCCATAAGCAAATCTCAGATTAAGGAATGGTACAACCATTTTGAACATGGCCAGAGCTCAGTGGAGAGCAAGGCATGCCCAGGGAGGCCATCCACAAGCCAAATGAGGAACCAATTGAAAAAGTTCAGTGAATAGACGTGGAAGACTGTTGTATAACAATCCAGGAAATTACTCATGAAGTGGGAAAAGGCACATTCCATTTTAATGAAGAATTTGTACATGTAGAGAGTGTCATCGAAAAAAATAAAGCTGGGCACTTTTAGACACACCTCATACTCCAAGCTTTCCTGGCTAAGGACAATACACCACTTGTTTGACAGGCCCCCTATTCTCCCAACTTGGCACCATGTTACTTCTGAAAATTAGGCTGAAAGGGAAGTGATACAAGTGACAAGAAGAAGTTATGAGAAAAGTAAGAGTAGAGTTGCATAGCATGCCTGAGATGTTACCAGCAGGGACAGAACCGCAGAGAGAAGTGTGTGAGCTCTCAAGGGGGGGAATAGTCTACAAAGGTCAGGTATTTTGGGACTACACCTCACGTGTGTGTGTGTGTGTGTGCTTTTGCCATGTAAAAAGCAGTCAGTTCACTCTGCTGAGTGGGTTGTGTTAGGAAGGACATCCAGCTGTAAAAACCCTACCAAAACAGACACAGAAGTCTGGTGCAGGCTCCGGCCTGACCAGCTCCTGTCAAACCATCCACGTGTGTGTGTATGTGTGTACCTGCACATGGGATTAATGATAAATCAGTGAGTCAAACAAAAACATCTCACAGGATTTATTCAGTGTGAGTTACATCCCTTTACACCAGAATGGACTTAACCTTTCACTAAACAGAGATTGATAAAATAATTGCCAAAGTTATGGAATTGATAATTAATCAAAACCCTTAAAAGGTGGTTCCATAGTAACACCCAAGCCCAAACTAGGACCAGTAAAAAAAGTCAAGTTTCTTCACAATGGAGTAAGAATATATTGTTTAGCCCTAGGTCATCCCTGACTAAGAAGATATTTTAATTGAGATTATACTCATTCTGTCTTTTCAGGTGATCCACTTTACCTATATACAAGTGCACCCTTGAGCCAATGACAGTGTTACATCTGCAGCTAGAAACAGCAGCCAAATTTCTTTATAATTGAACCTACCATTTTAGGAAGGACACATTGGTTAATGTAGTTCTAGATATATAGAAAAATGGGATGGCCAAAGCTGGAATACCTTTGTCATAAGGTCTGCTGAATCAGAGTTGACCTGGAGTTAAAATTTAAAAAAAAAAAAAAAAACAGCACAACTCAATTCTTATGAGAAACATACAAGAGGGATGTTGAAAAGCCTAAGGACTAATGCCAGTGGAGAGTTTTCAGTTCAACTGGAAAAAGCAAAGTCCTGAAGAAGAGCAGTCATGGAGTGGATAAAGGTGACAGACGATACAGAAGAAGAATGAGTCAGAAACTGATGACTTTTTAGTGAGACAGAGTTTATTGATTGAGTCTTCAATGTTGGTTTTGCGCCAAAAGCCGATGATAGTTATGACAAGGATGGTGACCACCACCATCACCACAAGAATAATTTTGGTACAAGGCCAGCAATTCTGAGGGGAGGGAGATAGTCATTTACACTGGGCCCAGCACTTGACCGGTACTTGCTTTATCAAACCCAAAGCAATGAACAGCAAAGTCAACTTCAGTGGGATTTGAACTCAAAAAGTACCACAAGAAATACCACTTAGTATTTTGATTGATGTGCTAATGAGACAACCAACTCAGCACCTTTTGATGGTTTCAAATATTGGCATAAAGCCAGCAACTGTAGGGTAGGGAGGGAGGGGGGGTAAGTCAGTTATACACTGACCCCCCAATGCTCAACTAGTACATATTTCAATGACCCACCCCTCCAACGATGAAAGGCAAATCAACATTCACAGAATCTGAACCTTGAACATAAAGAATCAGAAGAAATGCTGCAAAGCATTTTGTTTGACACACCAATGTCTTGCAGCCTTAATAAAAAAAAATTATGATTTTCTCTGTACAACAAACTATAATCCTTAATTCTTGAATTTTTAATAAGTGCACGTGTATTTTAATGATGAGTTATAGATATTATGTTTACGGTTGAGCATTAACATATCTATGACACACACAGCTGACGACAATGTGTTATGTAGACTTTGTATTATTTGTGTACTACTTTACAGAGTCAAGAGGAGCCAAGGACATGGGACAACTTCAAAAGTATTAATACCATAATTAAGAAGAGCTAGGGCTGAGAAGATCCTTTATTCTTGTCGATGGCATTAACAACCTCTGTAGAGCAAGTGCCAGTACGCTCTGTGTGTCATTGGTGTTGGGAAATGCAAGGGTTAAGTGGATCCTTTTGTCTTATTAGGAGCATGACAATCTCTAGTGCTAATGCCACTATCAGAGAGGTCTAAGGTTGACAGGACCCTTTAATTTTGCTGAGGGCACTGACAACCTTTCTAATGCTAATATCATAATGAAATACACCCCAAGACACTCTTTGTAGGACAGCCAACCATAGAAAACGTGCTACAAGCAGAATGTTTGTAAGTTATGGGACAGAACCTGCCTAGAGGACCAACCACTCTGAAGAGCAACTGGCCGAGGATGTGACGATCTCTACCACAATGGGAAGCAAGCATAGGAGGAGGAGGAGGAGGAGGAGGTTTACAACACAAGGTTTATGTGAGGATTTAGATTATGTTTACAAGTATATTTAAGAATGTGGAATGGTGTAAATGTTTGTGTTTCCACACAATTGTTTTCCAACACAATTACAATAGGTCATCTACAAATATTGCAACTACTGCTTCTACTATTAACAATAATAATAAAAAAAAAGTATTCACTGAAGTTGGTATTGTCTCCAGTTTGCATGAAGAAATGTCAAATACAATCAATGGTGAAAAATATCTGTCCAACAAAAAAAACTGTTGTAAAACTATCAAAGTTTGTGGTAAATAAATATGCAGGAGATTTGGTGTGTGTGTGTGTGTGAGTGTGTGTGTGTGTGTGTGTGAGTGTGTGAAACAATTTGCACTTCTTTCACCTGATTATACATGTTCATAACAATGACAAACATCATCTCATTTCTTGATTAGATCCTCTACCTGGTTTAACTCCACCACCACCACCATTAGATGCATTTAATGAAGTTTACTGTTGCAAGCATCATTCAGGACAGAATCCAACACCCACCCTGATTTACTCCACCCACATTCAGATCAGAACCTCCACCTACACTGGTCCAGTCCGCCCACATTCAAACCAGACCCACCATCCAAACTGGTTAACTCCACCTACATTCAGCCCAGGCCCACCACTAACCCTGGTTCATCCATGTTCAGACCAGAACCACAAACCACTCCACCACTAACCCACCTATCCCAGTTTACTCCTGTCCATATTTTCCTCTACAGATGTCAAGTGGGACATCAGCTGCAGAGACCTCGAGGCCTTAAAAAAGGTTTGAGTACCAACCCATTAAAAATTTTCAAAAACCTGCAACAGAGATCCTCTCGTGGTCCACCAGTTTTATAGTGAGGCAAGTTCCAGTCGAGTCTGGATTTCCTTTGGAGAAAGAAAATTAAATTAATTTTCCTTCTCGGCTACTCTCCAACTTTCAAGTGAGAGAGCATCCTGACCTACTACTGCATTGCAGTGTGGTGTGGTCTGTGTAATCTGGTTGTTCTATCGCTGACCACAAGGCCCAGAAGCTGGGAGTGAGGACGGCTGCTGCTGCTGCTGCTGCACATAAACATTATTGATGTTTCACTTCCGTTCATGGCGAAAACATACCAAAGTCATCTTCCTAGCTGCAGAAAGAGGTGTGGGAAGAGGAGACAGAGCAAGACGGCAGGCTTTGAAGACATCAGCAACCCCGCAACCCCAAGTGCTTTCCCATGTGTATCAGTGCCCTTAACATGACCGTCACCTGATGGACGTTCAACAAAGTAGAAAACGTATTTACACACACACAGTGGTGTGTCCATGCTATTGTTTATATTTGTCAATAATAATCATGCAATTTGAGAGGTATCGATTGCTGTTGTTACTGCAGTAGTAATGTTTTATTTTTTAAACTTGGGATGGAATTCATTTTTCAATGACAATAAACCAGATTTCACTCACACACACACACCATCATCTTATCATTTCCATACGTGTTTCTTGTACACACATCAGGAGACGTCCATGCGAAGAACACTCTGGAAACAGGGGGAAGGACAATGAGAGAGACACACACAAAACATTGTCAGATTTCTTGGGGCAAACATGAACCTGCTTTCATATAATGAGGACCAACGTGAAGATGTGATGTTCATGACGTTACTCATGGCACGGCAAGTCTAATGCAAATTAAGCATTAATAACATACAGACACGGTTTCATTATTCCCAATTTTTCTATACGCACGCGCGCGCACACACACACACGACAATCAGAAACGAACCCCGGACTAAGTTTTGCGAGGTTTTTCACTTTCAATAAATTATATTACACGCACATACATATATGTACATACAGACACATGAATACACGCTCGATGAAGCACACAACTGTTATAAATTCACGTTTTCAAAAAAGCCGGAAGAACTACAATTTAAGGTTGTGGCAAAATATTCAGTGCACAATACATCTATTTGATAAATATATGTATATACACATAGACACACGTATATATATATATATACATACAGACACGTATATATATATATATAT
>NC_142942.1:23814751-23839751 GCF_046866305.1 Octopus bimaculoides | reverse complement strand
GGGGCCTGTGTGTGTGTGGTGTCTATTAGTATAGAGGTCTTAGTCACTGGAGTGCGGCCATACTGGGGCACCGACTCCTAATCGCCCTCAATACTTCTTATTCCAGTCGTGTACTTACTTTATCGATCTCAATTAATCGAACGCTCTCTTACCTGGTCATATTCTAATAACCATGAGTACACACACACTCATTTCCCACTGGTTCGAAGTCAGTGGAGTACGGCCATGCTGTAACAACTGTACTGAAGATTTTCAGTCGATCACATCGGCATTACATTATAATATATATTTTACATTCACAAACCAGGAACAAAACAAAAAAAGGCCATAAGCAGACATATTTAGGCAACAGCTCCAGTTGAATATATATATTTATACACACACACATGTGTATGTATTAACGATCTCGTATTTCATACTATATACATCTATATAATATATACCTAATCACATTTTCTTCTCTCTACTCTATGTATACACACATATATATACACTGGCCTTTTTCCTTACTTTCCTACACAATATGATGTATTCAACCATATATGAATATACATCACACTATACTTTACACAGTGATGCATATATAATACATAAATCCATCTTATATATACATATATATACACGCTATATATCGCTCTGAATCCTATACCCACTTTACTATACATAATCACATCCACACATCTTTTTCCTGTCTGTATCCATGTATTTAATATAATCACACAATACATACATAATTGTCCACACACACATAAATATATATATTATATCATATATATACATATATACATTCTCTGTTACTGTCCACGATGGTTGCACATTCTCCCCACACACAGAGCTAAGGCTTTACTCACCTTGAAATAACCCCCTTCATACAAGGTACTGGGGGGACCGAAAATCGCCACCTCCCACACAAATAAATTGTCATCGTTCGTCAAATTTACTCGAAATCCTTCGACCGGTTCCTCTTGGATTTTCTTCAGTTCCAATTGTAAAGCCTTCACAGCACCGCCCGTGGCGTTTTGCGCCATGGTCGTCTGGCAAACACAGCAAAACTTCACTCAGCCCCGGCAGACAGTAAGAGTTTGTGAGAGAGAGAGAGAGAGAGAAAGTGGAGACGAGAGGGATGGAGAGAGGAAGAGGAGGAGGGAGAGAACGTGAGTGAGAGAGACAGACAGATGGTGAAGACAGAGGAAGAGAAATCGGTGTGTGGAGAAAGGGGGTTCAGTGAGGGTAGCAATGGCTGTGTGTGACAGAGAAACAGACACAGTGTGAGACTGAGTAAAATGAGAGTGAAAGGGAGAGAAAGCGGAGAGAGTAGCAATGTGTGAGTAGAGAGAAAGTGGAGACGAGAGGGATAGAGAGAGGAAGAGGAGGAGGGAGAACGTGAGTGAGAGAAACACACACGGTGAAGACGGAGGAAGAAGAAGAGAAATTGGTGTGGGGGTTCAGTGAGGGTAGCAATGTCTATGTGTGTATCTGTGACAGAGAAACAGACACAGTGTGAGAGAAAGCGGAGAGAGTAGCAATGTGTAAGTAGAGAGAAAGGGGGCTGCAGAAGAGGGGGAAAAGACTGTCTTTGGAGAAAGAGAGTAGCGAGGCTTTGTGTGTGACTATGTGGAGGCAAAGGGTGAGGAGGCTATGTAGAGAGAGTAGCAATGCCGAATGTGTCAGGGAGAGTGTATGACAGAGAAAGAGAGAAGGATAAAGGAAGAAACCGTAATAAGTGTATGTGGTCGTGTGTGTCTGTAAATGAGTAAGTGAGAGAGAGAGAGGGGGTAGCAATGCCGTATATGTGAGTGAAGCTTCGGTGTGTAATTGAGTGGGAGCTGGTGAATGTATAAGTAATAATGGAGTGAGGGTAGCAAGTAAATGTGGGGGGAAAGTAAGAGAAAAACAAGCGAAGACAGAAAGAGTAATAGTATCAGGCGCAGAGAAAGACAGAGGGTGTGCATGTAGAGACAGGATGTGAATGAGATAAGAAGAAAGGGGGAACGAGAGTGAGTAGTAGTGTGGGCCGAATAGGCGTTAGAGAGGAAGACTTCACTAAATGAGTGGGAACACAAGGCAAAGACAGAGAGAAAAGGAATAAAATTGTATTATCCAGAGAGAGTGTGTACTAAAGAGAGAGATAGAAAGAGGGAAACAGAGAGCAACAATAAAAGAGGAAAACAACAAAAGAAGAGGAGGAAGAAAAGAAAAGCAGTAAGAGACAAAGAGTGGTAGGATGAGTAAGACCTATAATGGTTGCAGTAACGGTAGCAGTAGTGGTAGTAGTTGTTAAAGTGAAGGGAGCATTGCGCGTTCTCGTCAGTTGAGTTGCAGTAGGAGGAGAGAAGCGGCCGAAAAGTTGTAGTGTGAGTGATGTCGTCTGGTGTTGAAAGTTAGAGTGAGAGTGAGAGTGGAGGGAGGTTGTTTAGGAAGTTTTTATTGTTGTTACAGTCAGTGGTTTGTCTTTGTTGTTGTTTTCAGTGGTTTTTGATTTCGTGTTTTTGTTAGTCAAACATCTAAATTATTGTTGTTGCTGGTGTTGTTTTGTGATAGTTTCTGTGTTTTTTTCTTCGTGTGTTGCTATTGTTACTTTTATTATTGCTTATAAGGATGATGCTGATTATTATCATTATTGTTGTCCATGATGATAATGTTATTATCATGATTGTTACAAGAAAAGACGTGAGGAGAATGGCTGAGCTGATTATATTATAATGTATCTCTTATTTCTTATTCTCATTGTTTGTTTCTTATTGTTGTAGTCTGGAGTGTTTCAGAAGAGGAGTGAGTCACAACAACAAAAACTACAAAAGAAAGAAATATCATTTATTGATGAGGTTGTTGTTATTTAACGTTATTATTAAACAATAAGGCAGAATGCTTAGCAGCATTTCGTCCGTTCTGAGTTCAAATTTCGCCTAAGTCGACTTTGCTGTGTGTATATGTGTATGTGTATTTTATGTTTGTAGTCTTTCTGTAGTTGTGGATGCAAAACCAAGAACATGTATTCTGAATTTCCAAAATGAAAATTTCACAAAAGAGCATGAATATAAAAAATCTCAAGAGAATATTCAGCAGAATACAAGGAATATTAATTCCTGGAATTTGGACAGCAAGAAAAATCATTAATTTTCACAGAGTGTGATTTGAAAGAAAAACTGTAGCATCAGATATTGTGTGCAAGAGAAAAGACTGCACTGGTATGGTCATGTGATGCAAATGGATGAGGACAGTTGCATCAAAAGGTGACGATCTCTAATTGTAGAGGGAAACTGAGAGAAGCCTGTTGTGTGTGTGTGTTGCACTAGTATGGAGTTTACTTGAGGTAGATTTTCAACAGCTGGGTGCCCTTCCTGTTGCCAACCCTCAGCTGTTTCCAAGCAATGTATTTCTCACAGAATGACAATGTATGATAGTGACATCATCATCATCATTTAACATCTACAATCATCTTGTGATGTCAAGACAAGAAGACACAACAAATTCCTACTCCACTTAGTCCATTCACAGAAGAAAAAGTCACAATTTTGTCATAGAAAAAAAATTTGAAGGAAAAAAATGTCACATTGTATTTAAATATCCTAAATAATAGTTACAGTAATTAAATAGTTAAAATTCAAAGTTATTTATTAATCAACAATACAATTTGTATAATGGCATTTCAAGTATGTGGGGGAAAATAAACACGTTTTGTTTATTATTTTTAAAACAATAACAAAACAAAACAACAAAAGTTAAATCCTTTTGTGGAGTTTTCCTGTGACTCTTATTCCTGAGTTTGGAGAAAATATTAGGTCATCCCATAAACAATGTGGGTGTTTTTATACTTCTATTTCTCAAAATTAAGATAAAGTTTGTTTTTTTAAATCTAAAATATACTCCCCTTCATTTTCTACAATGCTCTTCCATCTATTTGGCAGATATGCAAGGCCCCGCTTTCAAAATTCATTTGTCCCTGATGAAAGATACTCCTCCAGTACTGTTCTGACCTTGTCTATAGAATTCATATTTTTTCCATCCAAATGATTTTGAAGACTGCTGAATAAATGATAATCAGATGGAGCAATGTCTGGTGAATATGGTGAGTGGAGCATTGTTTCCATTCAAACCGCTCCAGCCTTTGGAATGTCGTACTTGCCGTATGTGGCCGAGCATTATCCTGATGAAAGAATACCTTTTGTCTTGAAACCAAAGACGGTCACTTTTCTTCTAGCACTAACTTAAGCCACTCAAGCTGCTCACAGTAGATCTCCTTAGTTTTCGTTTGGCTTGAGTTTAAAAGTTCAAAGTGGACTAAACCTTTCACATCCCACCAAACAGATAGCAACACCTTACATGGGTTTATGTTAACATGGCTTTATGTTAACATCCACTGGGCAGCTAATTTTTACAACTGTGCACAGTTTCTCTTCTCTATCCCAAATCATTATATCAGGTTGCAGTTTTTCACATTAATGTATGTATGTATGTATGTATGACTATGTATATATGTATGTGTGTGTATGTAGGTATGTGTGTGTGTGTATATATATGATGTATATATGTGTGTATATATGATGTATGTATGCAGGTATAAATACACACACATACATAAGTTCATATATATATATATATATATATGTACCAGAGTAAGCACATAAATGTGAAACAAGGTGGGAAAAATAATACTTGAGGACTGGAGGTAGAGTAATATGCTTTATTAAGAAAGCTGCAAAGACATCACAAAAGCTGTTACTCGGAGTTTCATGTTCCCGTTAGTTGGACAGAAGGCGTAAAAACTGTCTAACAGGAACGGGAAACTCTTTTTGTGATATTTTTGGTACTTTTCAATTATATAGATGAATGGCTGTGTGGTAAGTAGTTTGCTCACCAACCACATGGTTCTGAGTTCAGTCCCACTTCGTGGCACCTTGGGCAAGTGTCTTCTACTATAGCCTCGGGCCGACCAAAGCCTTGTGAGTGGATTTGGTAGATGGAAACTGAAAGAAGTCCGTCGTGTATATATATATATATATATATATATATATGTATGTATATGTTTGTGTGTCTGTGTTTGTCCCCCCAACATCACTTGATAACCGATGCTGGTGTGTTTACGTCTCCGTAACGTAGCGGTTCGGCAAGACAGACCGATAGAATAAGTACTAGGCTTACAAAAAGTAAATCGTGGAGTCGATTTGCTTGACTAAAGGCGATGCTCTAGCATGGCCGCAGTCAAGTGACTGAAACAAATAAAAGAATAAAGAAATATATATTGTACATATTTAAATGTGCACGAACACTTAAAGAAATAATCTGAAATATAAAATTTATGAGAAGAAAGTATGAAGGAAGTCGTAGTTGTCAATACTTAGTTATGTCCCCTTTACTCGTGTATAATACGGTCTCCGTTTTTTTGTTTTTTTTATACTTTACAAATACGTCGTTCTCTTATCGGCATTCCTATAGAATAGAGTCGGAAATTATTTAGCGCATCCCCACAAACCGTAATTTCTTCGCATCCGTGTTTTGATGAAAAATCTTTACACACACATATATATAAATATAAAAGAAGTGGGAGAGATTTGTCCTCTCACAGTTTTTCAAGTTAATTTTAATTTTTCAAACTTTTTTCAAACTTTCTCTCAGATTTGTTAATCCTAATTTTGAAGAATCATAATTCTAAGTTTTTAGAATATAAATCTGACAAGCAAACAAAGATCAAAACAAAAACAAGAAATAAAAATTACAGAGAGGTGAGGCCAAACCCTTCTCCCTGAATTATTATTTACGATGCTTAAAGCAGAGATTCCCAAAAAGAAAAACAGAAATTATAGGGTATTGGAGCTCTAGAATTGTCTTGTTATCTTTTAATTTCTTTTAGATTTCGATTTAAAGCTATTCTGTATTGAATTTTTCGCAGTATGCACGAATTACTTGCGGTCGGCATTGCTTATTTGTTGTTTCCAGTGGCGTGAATTTCATTATAACGCACCTCATTCACTTTATTGGTCTGTTTTCTTTTAGATACTATTTGTCTGATGAAATATTTCTGAATGTAATTAATAATTTCTTTTGTGAGTGTTGTTTATTTTCGTTTTCTTTTCGTTTGTGTTATTGCGTTGTTGTTCATGATTTTGCGTTCTTCATTTTGGTGTGGTTGTATCAGATAAGTTACAAGTTCTTCTTGTTTATTTTTATGTTGATGCAGTTTAAAATAGGTGGGAGTGATTACCGAGAAATTTGAAATCGCTATTTTGCCGGGCGAACGACCCTAGCGAGGCTCAATCGCCAAGTAAACAACCAGAAACATAAACAACGCAAAAAGCATCAATAACAACAATAACGACATTAAAATATAATTCCTAATTTCATTCGCAAATATCTCTCATCACAAACAAGCTGGCCACAGAAAGGCGTCAAATAAATAAAAATGAATTAGACGAACTTTAGCTGAGGGTTACAATATGTTTGTGACACACTTTAACTTCTTAAGGCAAATTCACTGCTGTTACACCGGAGAGAAAATTCTCTCTTACGGTAGGTAGAAGGTGTGAAAACACCATATCTGCTCAGTGCTTCCCTTTAGTAAATTCCCAGACGCGCGTTTCTGGCTCTTCAGCTTTCCTCCATGGGAAATACCGAAGAGAGATAACCAAGGGCAGATTCAAAGCCATGGCTTTGACTGAAAATAATCAACATCAGAAACTGAAAAGTTCTCAAACAGCTCTCAAATAAACGAATACCAAAAGTGCAAGTGGGGCGCTAAAGTCAAATATCAGCCCTTATTTTTAATGACTTCAGTTAGAGTAGCAATGATAACGTTGTTGATCTCCGAGACTGGGATGAAGAGACGAAGTCATCCTAAGATCAAAAACCTCGGCTGAAGACTGGCAACAGAATGGACTTTGTTACCAGCACCCAAGGGCCATCTGAGAGCATTTAAACTGGACCAAGCTGTTGACCAGCGTTAATTTTATAGATCTTCATCATCTTTTCACTGTCCACTTTTCCATGCTTGCATGGGTCAGATGGAATTCTTTCCAGCTTGCCAGCCCCGGTCAAATTGTCCAACCCATGCCAGCACGGAAAACGGATGTTAAATGATTATGAAAATGATAAAAGCACTGGTTGCTGGTGCCACGAAAAAGCACGCAGTAGACTCCATTATGTGGTTGGCATTAGGAAGGGCATCCAGCTGTAGAAACCGTGCTAAAACAGACGTGGAGCCCGGGCAGCTCTTCAGCTGGTCAGCTCCTATCAAATGTCCAACCCATGCCAGCATGGAAAATGGACGTTAAATGATGATGATGATGATGATGATGATGATGATGATGATGATGATGATGATTGCGGTGGTGAGCTGACAGAAACATTGGCATACTGGGCAAAATGCTTAACATCTCATCCATCTTTATGTTCTGAGTTCAAATTCTGTCCACTGCTTGAGTTTCTTCCCTATCATTCCTAAGGTCCCCTGTGACAATTGATGCAACCTCAATTTTTCTGCAGCCCCACAATCTGCTTATCTCTCTCTTCAAGTCCTTCTATATATATCTACCTTGTTGATTTAATTTTCTTTTATTCTCATCCCAAATGGACTGGCCACATCGGTTCTATAGCAAATCGAATCCCTCTTCTCAAACACCAAGATATCTGGTCTGTTATGCTCTAGGACATGATCTGTTTGGATAAGCAAGTCCCAAAGAAGTTTAAAAGTAAGCAGAGATATATTTGCAGTGCGACTTTAAAGACACACGGAAGAATTGTTGAGAGCAGTTATAAACTTCTGATCAGTTATCTACTTAATAAATAAATAAATAATTTATCAAATCTTTAATTCATGAATCATGGATGGGTTTGGGCTATATCTGTGTAGCTATCTATAATTTAACCCGAACCCTTTAACTGCCGCTTTCTAAGACTTCCTTCCGTCTCTCTATTTGTCAGTCTCTATCCATTTTCAGTTTATTTTGCTCTCCTTCACTCTGTCTTTCCCTCATTCTCTCTATATGCTGTCACTCCTACGTCCTCTTTATATATATATCTATCTGTCACTCTCTCTCTCTCTCTCTCTCTATATATATATATATATATATATATATATCGGCCCGTCACTCCTACACCCTGTCTTAATAAAAATCTACTCCGTCTATATATCCAACTGCTTGTCACTCCTTCATTCTCTCTCTAACCTATCAGCCTTCTATATCTATCAAGCTTCCTGTCTAATTGTCTTTCCCCTCACTATCTACCTAATCTATCTATTTGCCTCTCCTGCTATCCGTCTCATCTCGCCCTTTATAGGAAATGGTAGAGGCGTCATCGTGTTTGTCATTGTCAAAATTTCCGGTGAAGGGCAGTTCACTTATTAGCTTTCCTTCTCAAACACACACGAACACAATTATATATTTACATCCATATTTTTACAATTATATATATAAAGCAGATTGCACGTATATATATATACATGTACCAACACATATGTATCTTATATGTAGTACACGACTGTACATTCTAAGTACGTCGTCCATAAACGTTATTGAAATATTTTAGGACAAAGCATCACTTCCTTCTCTCTACTTTCACATTCATCTATGCAGAGTCCATATGTATCTATATATACCCATGTAATATGCAAACCGACATAGCTACATGGATGGTCAATAAACTCAATCGTGTCTCCGAACTAAATTGATGGAGACCGGAAGTCGGTAACGACAGCCGTAAAACGGTTCGCAAAAAGGAGAAATGAAGGAGGGGGAGATCTCCTCCTCCTTTCTCTCTCACTTATTGTTTTTACTTCCTGTTTTTCTTCCCTTCGTCTCCATTGTTGTCTCCCTTTACACAGTTACGTCCTCCTTACCTTTTTAGTTCACTTCTTATTCTCTTACTTTTTTACTCTCCCCCTCTCTTTATCTCTTAATCTATCAATGCCCTTTTTCTCCTCTCCTCTCTAGTAAATGTCTTTTTCCTTTCTTCTTCTCCAGCTCTTTCTCTCTTTGTATTCCCCCGTCTATCTCCTCCTTTTTCTCTGTCTCTCTTCCTCTCTAAATGTTTCTTTTATTCTAACTTTCTCTCCTCCTCTCATTCTTTTCCCATTACTATCTCTGCTCTGCCTGTTACCCTTTATACCTCCACCTACGTTTATCTCTTTTTCTGCTCACTTAGCTTCTCCTCTTCCTTATACTACCTCTCCTCCCTCCTTTAGTAACTTTCTCTCTCTCTTTCCTCTTACACATCTATCTCTTCTATTTTCGTTCCTCTTGTCACTCCTCCTCCTTCCCCTATTTTCAACTTTACTTTTACCACTACTTTTTTTCTCTCTTTTTGTATACTCTCTCCCGTCGCCTCTCTTCCCTCCTCCCCTCTTGTCTTTTTTGCACTTTTTATCTGCTTTTCCTCCTCCTCACTTATTTGCTTCTTCCCTCTCTTTTAACTATAACTCTTTCTAGCTTTTCCTCTCCCTTTAATTAACTCTTCGCTTTCTCCCCCTTTATCTCAAACTATTATCTCCTCTTCTCCCTCTATTCTCACTCCTCCTGCCGTCTCCTCCTTCTACACCTCTTTCCTCTTTCACAATTATTACTCTTTCACCCACTCACCTACTCTTATCTCTTCTATCTGGAACTGTATCTCCTCCTCCTCCTCCTGTTTCTTCTGCTCCGCCTCCTCTCTCTCCCCGGTCTTGCGTAGTTTATCTCACATGCTTTTCTTCTTTCCTCCTCCTCCTCCTCGTTTCTTTCTTTTACAGCTCTTACCCTTTCCCTTCTTAACTCTCCGTCTCTCCGTCTCAGTCGTTCTATACTCCTTCTCTCTCACTCTCTGTCTATATGTCTTTCCTATTAGTCGCCCCCGCTTTTTCTTCCCCACATTGACACCCACCACCACCACCACCACCACCGCCACCATCAATATCAACAACAACATCAACATCCCAACAGTTGTCCATTATGGCCGTAAAATTGAGACAGGAAGAAGAACTGGTAGGTTTCTAATCTTTCTAATTCCTCGCAGTTAACCATTCCAGCACAGAATTTCTGAGAATTTCACATTCGTTTCTAAATCCTTTCCCTCCCCACCAACTTCTCGTTGTTTATTTCCCAGATTCTTGGCAATTTTATTTGATTCAACGAGGCATCACCTCCTTCTAATTCCGACACATTCTCTAAAATATATCTACGTGTGGAGAGCAGATATACACATATATATACACTCTCCATACATATGTTTTATCTCTTCCTTCTTTCTCTCTCGCGACATATATATATATATGTATGTATATATATAGTTTCCGCGTTCGGTTCCCCTTATCGCTTGTTTGCATTCAAACCCGTTTTATTAACAAAATAACACAACACAAACATGTTCTCTACGTTCAGTCTTAAATTCAAACTTCATGTGTATATCAAAATTATCTACACACATTCTATGTATTGCGTGTGCATGTATATATATATATATATATATATATATATATATATATATATATATATATATACATACGTATATACACACACAACGCTATGTGTGTTGTTAGCTTTCCCTATGACCGCTTCATACACACGCACCTACATATAGGACGAATTAAGACCCTTATTCCCATCGCAATATTCTTGTATCTTTCCTCGCGGTTCCCAGTTCAAACCCAGGAAGGAACCAGTCAGTTGACCCTCTCGACTTGTTCTCCTTTCCCAAGTGGAGGGTGCTGTTGTCGTTTTATAACCAAGATACCAGTAATATAAGGTGAGAAAAGGGTGGGGTGAGGGTCACAATGTGTTGGCACGTTCCTCCACCCCGCTGCTCTAATCAAATGAAACTTTCGTGTAAAGTGATGTGCATGTTTGTCAACAAGAGGAATCGGGTGAGACACGACTCCAGCGTCGTGTTCTGTGGAACGTGGGTTCTAATCTTGGCCCAGAAACTTCACTCTTATGAATATCTTTGAGAATGGCATGAACATCTCAGCTTCTTAATTTCCAATAACCTCCTCTCTCTCTCTCTCTCTATTATATATATATATAATTAGGAAACGGACATATTAACGAGTAATTAAAGAAAACTTCAACGTTTTAGTTTATCTTGCATTTAAACTTTTCAATCATATACGTATGTGTGTGTGTATAGATAGATAGATAGACAGAGAGACAGACAGACAAACAGATAGATAGACAGAGAGATAGACAGACAGACAAACAGATAGATAGATAGATAGATAGATATGACAGGTGTTTCGTGTCGTGTCCAAAATTATTACGATGGTGTTATTACTAAGGAAATTAATTAAAACAAACTATTATTATTAATTATTATTGTTGGTGTTAATGATGCTGACGGAATGGATTCTCTGAGATCCGTTGTTTGTTGATATAAACAATTTCTTGGAGGAAAGCAAGAGAGACCGAGTTGGATGGATGACAGACAGAGAGAGAGAGGCGCGACAGGTTCGTTTTGGTGATGATCAAATCGGAAATGAAATATTGTGGTTTGTGCTGGTCTCTGTGTCTTATTGTATATGCATATATATATACACACACATACAAATGCATGTATATATACATACATACATACATACATACATACATATAATGTCCATATATATTTATTATGTGTATGCATATATTTTATATATATGTGTGTCTGTGTGACTCAGTTGTAATGTCGTTCTTTTGGAGTGGTTCTCAGATATTTGCAGGTTTCCTGTCCATGAAGCGAGTGTATGTAGTAGTGGTTCGCCTATTTTCATTAGTAGTAATTGTTTAACCCCAGGTCAAGCCTGATCCCGTACACCTGCGATCGAAGACAATCCATTCGTGAACATGTCTTTTTACTCATCTCCAAAGAACCAGAACCACATTATCCTTTATTCAACGTATCAGTTCATTTTGAAGACGATATGGGTGAGGTGCTGATTCTTGCACATCGAACGACCATGTAGAGGTTCTCTCTTTGGCCTGGTGTTGTAGAGTGGCTCCAGCCTTATCACTCATTCTTGTTGTTGTTTAACCCTTGGTTATTCCTGATCCAGCAGATCGACCATCATCAAAGAAATTCTATTCGTCCTTTTTAAGGTTATTACATTACCTAATGGCACACCTATATTATTCAAGACAATAGACTATCATTTGAGAGAGATTTGGCTACTATCTCTTGCAGGTCCACATAGTGTCTCCCTCTCTCGGTTGTCGCTCATTAGTTTTATGCTGTAATGTAGTTTATTTTATTATACGGTAATGGAGTGTGATTTATTATAGTATAGGATCGTGTATTGTGGTTATCTCATATCTAGTCGAGTGGATCCAATCATTCTATTTACCCTCCTACACCACGGCTGTAATATAATGTTTAGCTCCGAGTTGGGTTTTGATTAAACCAATCTTTGATCGAAAATATTCTAACTGGGACTATCCCGTTTTTTTTCTCTCTCTCTTTAATCCTAATGTAACACGAACCATCCAATATGTCCTCTTTTTTTAAAGACATCTAGGTATGAATTACTGGTGATATGGCTGCTATTTCTAGCTGATCGAGTAACCTCATAGTTCTGAGTGCTGTGGAATGTAACTCCATTAGTATATACCACAATATATAGCTGTGGTTGTTGTTGTCTAGTGCTCAGGTCACTCTTGAACGAACAAATTTATGATCCAAGGGATTCCTCTTATGACCATCCCGTCTTTTTAGATTTTATTTCAGATTTTTCTGTCAAATGTATCGCATCCTTTATGTATTTAGCTGCAATTTCTAGCGGGTGGAGCGGACACATAAAAAGCTCCAATTGTGTAGTATTTATTTGTTTCTAATTTAAGCACAAAACCAGCAGTTTTGAGGGGACGGGGTTAATCGATATCATCGAACTCCGTTCTTGACTGGTACTTTATTTTATCAACCCCGGAGCGATGAAAGACAAGGTTAATCTCGACCGGATTTGAACTCGGAATGTTAAGAGCCGGAAGAAATGTCATTAGGTATTTTCCCGATTTTGTAACGACTCTGACAGTTCGCCGTCCTTATAAGTAGACCGAAATGCCGTGTCTGTTGGGTGATTCCAATATTTTGACACTGATTTTGTTCTGTCACTTTTGAGTGGTTCATTATTTGGTGGAGTCGTTTAACCCCAGGTCGACGCCGATCCGGAAGGCCTTTCATAAAAGGCATACATACACTATGCCTAGGCCTGTGTGTCTTTCAGACGTGATCTGAGAGAAACTTGGCTTCTATGTCTAGCGATGCGATCGATCACAAACTAGAGTCAATAAACCTCAAGTCTGTCTCGATTCGGGAGACATTTTGCAAGCAAAGGCAGTCTAGCAATGACCATCCCGTCTTTAGACTATCTTTACTATTACATTATCTCATTTTTTAAATGACGGTCGACTATGAATTGACGGAAAATTGACTGCTATTTCGAGCAAACCTAACGACCACCTAACGTGTCCAGTGTAGCTTTTTCCTCTTAACGGTGAAATTTTCAATATTCTTCTAGTCTAGACCCTTAAGTCGTTCTTCTAGTGTAGACCCTTTAGGGTTCTTTCACTCCATTGGCTATTAAAATGATTCCAGAACTTCTTGACTGGTAACTTTATTTTTTTCAATCTTCGGGAGGAGAATCAGATTAATAAGACTTCAACTGTGTAGGACACCAATTGAAGTGAGGGCTCCACCGTTTGCTTTTTCTTCCAGTGCCGCATTTAACATGGTGCAAATGGTAAATTATTACAATCCTCTTTTTCTTTTTCTTTTTTTTTAATTAATAAACGTGTTGAAAAACTTAATATTTTTTTCCAGTTGTCTTTAGATATAAGTAAATAATTCGCTAATGTCAGATTCGTCATTAATAATGTCATAATTTGTTTTGTCAGGCGATAGAAGAGTGGAGAGGTCATCAGTTGGTCGTAATTGAGTTGTACCACTCGAAAATATAATAAGAGAAAGTCTTCCTCGTGGTGGGCGAAAGTAAAGAATACGCACACCCCGTGTTTAGGGTTTTTGTTACGCCGAAAACGGGTGGTGTATGTATTCTTTACCTCCGCCTCCTCGTAGACTGGTTTTAGGGGCGAGACCTGAACGTAAAGAGCCGCTATTTAATATTACTGGGGGCTTTTATCCAATATTCTATGTTGGAACGAAATGTAGTCCCTTTCGAATTGGGTTCCAATTCTTCCTGCTCCTTCCATTCAGTATTAGTGTATTCTTGAAAGACCTCAACTTACTGCCAATATTCTAATTTCCTCTAAAAACAAATTGCAGTTCAATTCGTGTAAGAGTCACGTTTGCCTTCTGTGGGCCATTCATTTGACAAGAATCTCTATTCTGCAACAACTGTTTTATCCAGGTGTCAAAGTCGACAAAACCCCAATCTGACAAATTGGTGTCCTATTACACAAGTCGCTTCACCTGGCACCACATGAAAGGTAACAGGCATATTGTCACACACGTTCGTTGTAATTAACCTCCGGTTCAGTCTAGATCCAGTAAAACTTATGTTTTGACAATCCCATCTTCTAGAAATTTATTTAGATAAATGTATCTTGGAGTATACTATTATACTGTCTTTTTTTTTTCTTTTTCATGACTGATTTCGTAGATTATTAGTCGCTGTTTCTAGCAGGTCGTTGTGACCACAGAGGTGTCCCTCGTTGGTTTGTTGTTGTTTTGTTCCAGGGCTTGATCGAGAGAGCAAACAGATCTGTGTCAGAGACCTTCTAGCTGTAATCCTCTCGTCTTAATTCAAGCACAGGCTATCTAGAAGCACAAATCTTCCTCTAGACATAAACCCTATCTCGTCTGGGATCATTGTTTCTTTTTGTTACGTAACTTAGCTGTCCGACAATAGTCATCGGTAAAATAAGTACCAGAGTGGAAATAAATGACTGGGATCGATATGATTGCCTAAACCCCATTTTCAACTGCACCTTGTTTTTTTTTTTGTTTTTTTTAAAAACATTTTACGTACAATAATCAGTATTGAAAGACGAAGTTTAATTTGAATTGTCCACTGGAGGTGCTGGTATCGAGGAGTAAACACTGAAAGAGATGCTCTAGCGTGGCCGTTGTCCAGTGACTGAAACCAGTCAAACATAAAAAGAATACAAGTGGGAGTCATCCTGTAAAGAAACAACCAACAACCCCTAAACACGAAAAAGTTTCAAAGGACGAAAATGTTTTTTGTTTCGATCCAATGTGTCTATCTTGTGTTTCTTTTTTCGTTTTAAAGATATACAGGGCGAGATTTGAGAAAAATTTGGCTGCTATTTCTAGCACAGTTCTTTGGTTCATTGTTGTTTGTTATCGTTGGTGTTGTAGACAGTCCTTAATCTGGCCAAACAGGTTCGAAACACAACAGCCACCCAAAAAGCAACTCCCTTTCAATTTCTTGCTTTCTGGAATTCTAATTTGATGTCTCACGGAGATAGTTTGACTTGAATAAGCGTTCCTAGTGGTGACCACCTTGTCTTGTTGTAGAACACGAATGTCCTGAGGATTGGAAGTTACGTCCACAGCTGCATTTAACAAGTTCGAGCTGCACAATCTCTCCTCCCCTTTTTCAGGGTTCTTCCTTAAACACACACAATGTTTTAAATAAATACAGCAATGAGTTCGTTTTATTAAGACTACACAATTGCAAAAACAGGCGACTGATTTACGAGAAACTTCGCCCTCCTCCTCGTTGTTCATACCAGGTCATTCTTGATCCAGCAAACATTTAATCAAAAGAATTCCCACCGTGACCATTCCGTTGTCTTTTTTTTTTGTTTTTGTTTTTTTTCAACGGTTATATGTGTTGGAAGATTACTTTCTCCTCCAGTGTGACTTCCCATGCTTATGATGGTGTCAGGGAATACAAGCAACATTTGGCTGCTATTTCTAGCCGGTTGGCCGACCATGTGGAGGCTTTCTCATCCTCCCCCTCCATTGTCTCATAGCTTCATCGTTCGTTGCATGTCTATACCCCCCCCCCCCACACCTATTTTTAAAACAGAAAAACCAGCTGGAAGTGCGTTCAGGGAAGAATTTCACTGCAACAGTGAGCAAGTTTGTGTGACTCCTTTGTTGCATGCCTATAACGCCATTACACACACACACACACACATTACACATTGTAGATACACATGCACAATCACACAATTACGTACAAAGCATGCAAGCGTGCTCACGCATACACACACACACACAAGCTGGTATTCGCATACACATGCGTATCACACATATATACATATGCATATTACACGTACAAGGCAGTACTCCAGCATGGCCTTGACCCAAGCTGTGATGGTTGAAACCAAGAACGCGCGCGCCCCCGCGTCTCTCTCTCTCTCTCCACACGGATTAATTGACTGCTGCTAGAGTGAACAGGTCGACCAACGAAGGGAGAAGCTCCCACGCTGACTCATACGGCTCCTCCGCCCCCTCGCTCCCCACCGTAGGAATTTTCTGTTTGAAGACTGAGATGTGGCTGCTACATTTGGAGTAGGTCGGGTCGGTGGGTGGAGGAAGTTTCTACCTCCTTTATTTGCTCCCTTTACATCATCCAACCTTCTCCCCCCCACCCTCACCCCATTCTCCAACCCCATTTGGTTGTTATGAGACAGGAAGGCGGTGGGGGGGGGGGGGAGCTGAGACGTTTTCATACCTCACATTTGCAATATTCTGTTGTTGCTGAGTCTCTAGGAGTTTATTCATTTCATTGCTTTGGTCTTGAGTTGTGTCCATGATTCTTCTGAAACTTGTTAATGTTGTCCTTGAATATTTACGAGCCAAGAGTTGGGGGTGGGGTAGATTGGCAGGCAGTTTACCGCAAGGAATTTGGTACAAGTATATGCAAAGACCTTGTCTTCAGTGACTTGACAGTTCTAATGGGGAAAAGGGCAAAAGAATAAAAATGTATTTGTGTGGGGGGAGATGGAATTTTCGGCTGTGAATTCTGAGAAAATAAATATACGGATAATGGAAAACTTTGAGCCAACCTTCATTCATGAGTGAGTGTGGCTTAGTGACATGTGCCATACTTTCAATAATTATTTTAGGGACCCTTTTGTAATTTATGATTGACTTAGAAATTAGACTAACGTCTCTCATAAGACCAGAGTTAAACCTTGTTTCCATGGCAGTATAAGTGACTGAGATTACAACACTCCTCCTACCCTGGATGGGACGCCAGTGCTTCACAGGATTAACTTCCCAGCTATTGCAGGAACTCATTTACAACTGAGTGAACTAGAACAGCATGAAATGAAGTGTCTTGCTCAAGAATGCAATCTTGCAACCCACTCAGCCACACATCTTCAATTCATCTTGTCAGTGTTTTGGAGCACTTAAATCGAACACAATTTCATTAGCTAAATTTCTATTGAAATACTCAGTCTTTTGTTTCAGTTAATTGTGAAAATGATGAATTTAGTTAACTTTGCCTTTTTTGGGAATATAAATTAATGAATTAATGATGTGATGGAAGGTTTTAAATTTAGATCACTTTAAAACCGGAAGTTTGTATTATTGGCTCAAGGACAGTGTCTGGCAGATTGGTGTGAAAAGAGTGGAGACCAAAGAAGCTGCTGCTAAGAAGTAAACAGACCATTACTAGATGCCATGTTTCTTTTCAAAGAACCACCTAACGTTCAGCACATTGGATTCCCCTCCACTCCCCATGGCTAATCAGTCCACTCTATATTTTTTTTCTTACTACTAACTTTTATATATTAAATCCTAACCTATTTAAACATTTATTTATTTAACACTGATAGCAATAATCAATAGAAGCAAGTTTTTCCACTTAGGATTAGGTTAACAGGAATAAATGCATATTTTTAATACTTCTCAGAAGAATTTTTACAAAAAAACCCCCTCCTTGTTTCAGTCATTGGAATGTAACCAAGCTGGGGCACCACCTTGAAGGGTTTAGCCAGACAAATTGACCCCAGGACTTTTTTTTTTAAGCATAGTTCCTTTTGATCCTTTTACTGAGCTACTGAGTTATGGGGATGTAAACAAACCAACAGCTGTTGTCAACATGCACACACATAGTGTCTCCAGTTTTGTAGAGCTACTAGATTTGACATCTGTGTAAACAAGGTAGCTTGTCTTGTCTTGGTCCTGGATTTGTTCAAATGAGACAGACACCTTATGAGACCCCAATAAGGGTTCAATTGAAGCTGTTCATCATTTTTTATTCTACAGGGAAATAAGGTAAGTTTGACACGTTGCTATGGCTATCACATAGATTTACATATTTGTGTATGTTCAGCAAAAGAGACTGACAATATAAGTTACATCATCATCATCATCGTCATCATCATCATACGTCCGTTTCCCATGCTGGCATGGGTTGAACGGTTTGACAGGAGCTGGCAATCTAGAGCACTACTACTCCATGCTCCAGTCGTCTGATTGGGAATGGTTTCTACGGCTGGCCGCCCTTCCTAACATGCCAACCACTTTCCAAAGTGTGGACTGGGTGCTTTTACATAGCACTGGCATGGATGCTTTTTATGTGGCACCAGAACCCATGATCCCGCAAAACCAGGGACACTCAACTGAAGAAGGATGCGGGGGACATGCCTGTGTGTATGCAAGGATGACCCTGTATTTACTTAGCTTGATATGTGTAGAAGTTTCAGTCCCCTTGATTAAAAAAAAATAATCCCAGGTTTCATCTCTTCCATACAAGAATGGAAAAGTTGACACAAAAATGAGGATGCTACACATGCATAAATGCACAGACAGACACATTCTTATTGATATATATATATATATATTCACATTCATTTGTGTGTGGGTGTAAGTACTAAAGCTAACCAGCGCAACCAACCTGGCACGCTCACATGTCCTGTGATAGCACTAACGATACCATTTATTTCAATACCATTCCATGCTACATCTTTTACCCTAATGTTGTTTATGTTTAATTTCATTTAAATTCTTCAGGAATACCATTCTATCGCTACTCTGCTTGTCTGTAGAACATCAAGAACTTAGATGGAATAGATAGCTAGAGAGACAGACAGACAGATAAGTAAACACATATGCGCACACATATTTGTATCTCTGTGTATACACACACACATGTGCATACAAGACTGCCACTCTCTCTTTCCATATATATGTATGTGTGTGTGTGTGTGTATCAGTGAGTGAATGATTGTTTTAGCTAATTAGTATCTGTAAGCTTGATATTATTCATTCTTATTGAGCATTATTATGAATTTGTTTGCATCATAAACTAATTCTGTGAAATATTTGTTTCCTTCAACACGATGCTCTATGGAATCGGTACAGGAATGGCTGTGTGGTTAAGAAATTTCCTTTAGAACTGCATGCTTTTGAATTCATGTTTCTATTGTAGCCTTGGAGCTGACCATAACCTTGTGAGTGAATATGGAATTTGGAAGCCCCTCCCCCACCACCATTTTTCGTGTGTGTACCTGCATTTTGTGTTTCTATTTATCACTCACTGCATGACAACAGGTGTTGGTTTGTTTACATCACTGTCCAATACAATAATATGTACCAAACTTAGAATGAATTCTAGGATCAATTTGATTGACCAAATCTTCAAGGGAATGCACAAACGTGACCCCCCCCCCCACATTCCAGTGAGTGAGATAAGCAGATGGAAAACTGCATCTGTGTGTGTGTGTGTGTGTGTGTGTGTGCGCATCTTTTATCTTTTACTTGTTTCAGTCATTAGACTGTGGCCATGCTGCAGCACAACCTTGAAGAATTTTAATCAACTGAATCAACCCCAGGACTTATCTTTTTGTTAAGCCAGGTACTTATTCTTGCAGACTCCTTTTGCTGAACCGCTAAGTTACAGAAATGTAAATACACCAATACCAGTTGTCAAGCAGTGGTGGGGGAGACGCACAGACAGAAAGACCCCCCACACACACACACATACATACATAAAAATATGTATGCAATGGGGTTCTTTCAGTTTTGTATACCAAATTCACTCACTGTGCTTTGGTCAGCCCAAGGCTGTAGCAGAAGACACTTGGCTAAGGTGTCATGCAGTAGGATTGAACCCAGGACCATGTGCTTGGGAAGCAAACTTCCTACCATACAGTCACACTTATGCCCATATATAAATATATATATATATATATGTGTGTGTGTGTGTGTGTGTTATTTTATATTTTATCATCATCATTTACCATCCGTTTTCCATGCTGGCATGGGTTAGAAGGTTTGACTGGAACTGGTAAGCCAGAGAGCTATACCAGGTTCCAGTTTGGTTTGGCTTGGTTTCTACAGCTGGATGCCCTTCCTGATGCCAACCATTCCAAGATAGTAGTGGGTGTCTTTCATGTGTCACTGGCGCTGGCCACAACTATGATGATATGTAAAAGGCACCCACTATGTGTATTGATGAAGGAGAATGTTCTCTATGTGGCTCGTGTGTTCTCGTCTACGTTTGTTTGCAATGCCCTGTACCCAGATATGCACCTATACATACAGGTGGATGTCGGTATGCACATACCTGTACGTATATATGCATATACTCATTTACTATTTGTTTATATATATATATATATATATATATATATATATATATATATATATATATATATATATATATATATATATATATATATATATATATATATATATATATATATATATACACACACACACACACACACACATATGCACACATATTTAAATATTGGTAAGCTAGGCTTTCCAGTATGAGAGAAATATAAGAATGTAAAGCCGTAAATATCCACCTTTCTATATTTATACATCTAGGAAGGTATGTGTGTGTTTTTATATATGTGTGTGTATATATATATATATATACATAAAAGGTGTATCTAATGTATATGCAATGTGAGTCAGTAAAATTTTTAGTGAAATTTAAAATGCTAACTGCACACTCACACACATATATACGTGTGTGTGTGTATATATATATATATATGTGTTTATATACACATACACATAGGTAAGTATGCAGGTAGATAGATTGATAGATAGTTTGGTAAGTAGGTAGATAGACAGCCAGGTGTGTATATTTGTGTGAGTGTGTGTATAGACAGACAGACAGAATCATTAACCTTTTTGTTGCTTAGAAAGTAGAATCAATATGATAGATTTTTTGCAGTATATCATGTGTGTGTGTGTGTGTGTGTTCATGTATAATGTTGTAAATCAATACAATGTCCCCCCCAAAATTCTAGTTTTTTTTCATTGATTTGCACCAAAACATCTGAATGAATCATCCCTCCCACCCCTCTCAGATGAATGCAATTTTCTATTGTTTTTCATTTTTATTCTGTTTTACCTTTTACACCCCCCCCCCCCCCGAGTCCTGTCTTTTGTTCTGTTTTTGTCTTTTCTGTAGCAGAAGAGACAATTTTCTTCTTTTTTTCTCCTCCATTCCCCGCCCCCCACCTCTCAGGTGGGCTGACTGCTTGCTTGGCTATACTGGATTATATTTGCCAATATGTCTTCTTTCACAGCTTAAGTTTATTCTTGTGGGTAAGGGATTGTTTAGCCAGGACCTGCCGCATGGTTACTTGTGTCCCCGCAAGCAACATGAATTTTGGTGCCCCCCAGCCAGGTGAATATCAGTCCCTTTATTATCATGGCCATCATTATCATTGATTTAACATCCACTTATCCATGCTCACATGGGTCAGACAGAAATCTATTGAGGCCCCTTCCTGTTGCCTTCCAGACGCCCTTCCTGTTGCCAACCCTCGCTTGTTTCCTAACAAGTATTTCCCCTAGACATGTTCTCACAGAATATTGGAAATGAAGGACACTGCTTGTATGACAGTGACACTCGCTTACAGCTGTGACATGATGTCATCACAAGGAGACACACACACACACACACAGGATTTTTCAACCAGATATTGTTCTTATTACCAACCTTCACCTGTTTTTCAAGTAAGGAATTTTTTTTACTCCATAAGTGTAAGGAAACTGACAATTTTTGTCTGATTACAACCTCAACATCCTTGAACCAAGTTATTACATCATAACAATACTCATGGATCTGTGTGTCTGTGTGTCTGTCAAAACACCCCCTCCCCCATGCATAGCCTCTCCTTGAAACAGCATACATCTCTTGTATGTTACCCCTGAAATACTCCCACGTTGGACCCTTCTCTATACATATTCCTGCATGCTCAGACACACATCCATAAATCCAGGTACACCAACACACTTGGATGCCCCCCCCCCCACACACACACACAGACTCACTCTTGCATATGCAGATATATACATGCACATACTCAGCTACACTCGCACACACACACACACACATATCTAAAATAGTCTACATAGTGATAAATTACATCACAAAGGATGGGCGGCTTCTTGTCTGCACTACTTAAAATACCCTAACCCTACCCTGCCAACTTCCCCCACCAACAATATCATACCATTCATCATCATCACCAGTGCTACTATTATCACCACCACCACTACCATCATCATCATCTAAACCACCTTCCTCACAGTCATCCATCATCTTTGGGAAAGGCATGAGTGTCAGAATTCCTCATTTGTATAAATCTGAAAGTAAAAGTGTATTCCTTTACAGTAAAGACCCTCATTTTTTGGAGATGGAAAATATTCATATTTGGGTGTGTGGGGATCTCTCTTTCTCTCTCTCTCTCTCTCTCTCTCTCTCTCTATCGTTCTCTCTCTCTCTCTCTCTCTCTCTCTCTCTCTCTCTCTCTCTCTCTCTCTCTCTCTCTCTCTTTCTCTCTCTCTCTCTCTATCTATCTATCTATCTATCTATCTATATATATATATATATATACTGCAGCAATCATTCAGCAAGATGCAAACCATTTGGTGGGAAGATCTTGTTCACGTTATTGAAGCTGCTGCTGCTGATGCAAATGACAGCAAGGAACTCTACCATCTTATGAAGCAAGCTTATGGGCCTAAAAGAGTTCTGCATCAGCTCCTTTGCTTTGCAAAAGAGAGCGCTACCCTGCTTACTAAATCAACAAAAATCACAGGTCACTGGTTTGGACATCTTTTTGAACTTCTAAACTGTGAATCTGTTGTAGATGATGCTGTAACAGACATTCTTCAGCTATCATCAGCTCCCTGGATTCCACACCTTGAATAGACAAGGAAGTAATAGCAATGATAAGGTGAATTGGTGGAAAGGTTCTGGCAAGTAAACCTCTTACCTGCTTCAATGGATACTTTGTAAATGGTGTTGCATCTGAATCTCAATGTGGCTCCCATTCTGGTAGAGGAACAATGGATATGGTCTTTACAACAAGACAGATGCAGGGAAAGTGCTATGAGCAGAGTATGGATCTTGTACAGGTTTTCATTGATTTAATCAAAGCTTTCAATACTGTGAATAGGACCTCCCTGCGGAAAATACTCGGCAAACTTAGTTGTGTGAGTCACTTTGTGTCTATAATTAAATCATTTCATGATGGGATAGAGGCATGAGTCAGTGTTGGTGGTGGCATAGCAGGGACCTATTCCTGTAGGGAATGGTGTCAAGCAAGATGATATTCTTGCCTCAACTCTCTTTCCATTGTATTTTGCTACTCCTCCCACTTGTGCCTTTACTGTGGATTACTTTTCTGGGAGGTATGTGAAGTACCATACTTCTGGAAGTCACTTCAACTTGTCAATTTACTGCCAATTTGAGAGTTTTTCAGTCTCTTATTTGTGACCTTTTTTTTTATGGGGATGATTGCAACTTCATTGCTCATACAGCTGAAGATATGAAAATTCTCATGGATCATATCTCAACATGTTGCAATGCATTTAGACTTGGTATTAGCCTGGAAAAGACTTGTGATGCTTCAGCTGTACCATGGAGTCCAAATGTGAAACCATCTGTCTTAGTTGAAGGAACAGGAGTGAAAGTGATGGACATGTTTGTCTGCCGGGGCCATACACTCGGCTGTTCTTGCTCTTTGGATTATGAAATATTGTTAAGGCTTCAGAAAACAATGGGGTCCTTCAGGGGCCATGAAGTTACCAAGAAACATGCAAAACATAAAAGAGCAGAGGAAAAGGAAAGCGGGGGGGTTAGCTCCTACCACTATGAGGAAGAATTGGAAGGAGAAGGTGGAGGTGGGTGACTGTTTGCCAAGTGTTGAAAGGTTAAAGTATGATAGACAAGCCCCGGGTTTGTTGCAACAGAGATACAATGGAGGTACTGATGGGGTGCTAGAACAAACTCCTTAGGTACAAGAAAGTGAGCAGAAGAAAGGACATGGAGAGTAGCAGGAGAGGTTAATGTAGTGATGAACAAGGGGGGGGGGGTCATGTATATACACACATGCATGTTACTATCTCCATGGCCTTGATATAGCGATAATTGTTAACGAATATTTCATCTCCTGTAAAAACTTGGAAACAAGTTAAAATGTTAAAATGATAATATAATATATATTATATATATAATACATACGTATATAGATAATATCTATACTTTATATACACATAGTACATATATATAAATCATATATATATATAATAACTTAGCGGTTCGGCAAAAAAGCCCGATAGGGTAAGTACTAGGCTTACAAAGAATAAGTCCAGGGGTCAATTTGCTCGACTAAAGCGGTGCTCCAGCATGGCCGCATTCAAATGACTAAAACAAGTAAGAGTAAATATATATATATAATGATGATGATGATGTATATTTGTGTGTGTGTGTGTGTGTGTGTGCTTTATGTATTTGAGAGAATAACCCATTTATCTATTTCACTGATATCACGTGAAACACCTGTTAGTTGAGAGGATGGTGTGGGTGTAGTGGTGTAGTGTGAGGGGGAAAAAAGTTGTGTGGGTGTGTGATGATGATGTTAATGTAAGTGTGTGTGTGAGGATATGTTTATCATTTGCGTATCCGTATTTCCTTAAACACTGTTACAGCATGGCCGTCACTGAACCAATGAGAGACTTTTACCAGACCAAAGAAAGAGTAACCAAATTTAACTCAAACCACATCCTGCTGTCTTAATAAAAGAAAGACACATAATAGCTTGCTAAATAGACCGTGCCTAACCTCCACCATTGAGAATGGGATTGT
>NC_142942.1:23804751-23809751 GCF_046866305.1 Octopus bimaculoides | reverse complement strand
AAGGCCCTGTTGTATTTCTTCTGGTTCTTTACATTCTGGGTTCATATCCAGCTAAGGTGAACTTCATATTCCATCCCTCCGGGGTCGGTAAAAATAAGTTACTGGTCAAGTATTTGGGTTCGATGGTCCCAACTGACCTCTTCCCTCAAAATTGCTGGCCTTGTGCCAAAATTAGAAACCATTCTATTAATCCACACTTTCTAAACCTCGATAAAAATGCTGTATTTCTTCTGGTGCTTTAATTCCGGGTTCAAATTTCACTAAAGTCAACTTCAGCTGTTCATCTTTTCGAGATCGACTGCAGTACCAGTTAGGTACTGCAGTCGATAATCTCCTCCCACACGTCAATACATCTATTGAACTCTCATCCGGTTATGGTCAGTGATCAAAGCCTTTTGTTCAATGATTGTACTCGTTGATCTTTATGCGTACTTCTATTTATAGATTTTTTTTTCCCATGGAGTAAAGTATAAAGGAAAGGAAATGTGTTATCGAAAGATGACAACGTCAAAAATTTGCATTAAGGCGCAGGTCAACTCTGGATCAAGCTGGTTTAAAGGTGTTCCAGCCCGTCAGCTGCAGCGCATCTTGTTTTTTATTCTGACATAGTGTCTTTATTCCTTCTTCTTTGTGTGTGTGTGGGGGGGGGGGGAAGAGGGCCGCAGGATGTGAATTGAAGGATAAGTGGATGATATTGCTAGCATGTCAGATGAGGTTCAAAGACACCCACACATAGTATAGTTGTTTGTTTAACCATAATGTTAAGGACATGCCTTTGTAAACACTTCTGTGAATATATTATATCGAAATATTTATATATTACAACAGGTAAAATTAATTCAATAAAGGAACATTTCTTAGATTTATTTATTAATAATTCTCTTTCACTCAACTTACGAACCAATTTGACCCAGACGGAGCCAACACGATATATCGAGATAACTGTCGAAACTGCCCCAATGTCGCACCCTACCGTCTTAAAAAAAGAAAAGATATTTTGGAAGATGTTGACTTCGATAAATGCAGGACGATAGTGGTTGGAACACTTTTCACTCCTAAGTCATCTCCAACGTGAAATACACGCAGTGTTAACGACTGTAGTTTTCGTATTCAATGTTTTCTAGAATGTCTGCAACTAAAAACATGTTGCTGTTTAAATACCTCTGAGATGATACTGCCTCAACAATATTTTTTATTTCAACGAAACTTTTGGTGAATGCTATATAGCTTGCATTTTTGGAGTAGATTTCTCTGTTTTAATATGAAATTTTGGGCTATATCAGCCATACAAAATTGTGTTAATCTTCTTAAAGGACCTGACCGAAACGTGTTTATCGCTTCGTTTTTCACCCAAACCATTCCGCTCTTTCCACTTTCTTTTCAGCATGACTCCTGTAATATCTTCACGAAGCCTCTCTGTTTAATAAAGTTGAAGTTATTGTCAGCAATCCTACAGTAAGAGAAAACTGTAGTTGATATTTATCCTATTAAAGGGCAAATATTCAAGAGGTTTCTGTAAAGTCTGCTCAACAGGAAATTACAGGTCTGGCTTTGTTTTCGTTAGTCGGAAAGTTGTATCTAAAACTTCGACAAATTCTTGGTCTTTCCCTTTTATGGTACTCAAGCTTTATATTGGGGGTGGATCGTCTTCAGAAATGATCAAACATAAATAGGAAATTAAAGTCAGTAGAAGAAATAAGGTCGGGGGCGGTGGTATAAGTGATTTGCTGAGGGAGACTTGGCTGTTATTTTTAACAGGCCAAGCAACTATAAAGATTATGTGGCTATTGTCGGTGAAGGTAAAGCAAATGGAAAGAGTAAAATAAGCGAAATTTTTAAATATCAAACGAAAATTAAAACCGTGAGAGGGAACCCTCTACATGGCCACTCGTCATGCTAGAAATAGTAGTCAAAATTCCTTCAAGCCAGACTCTACCGTCTTTTAAAAAACTGAAAGACAAACATATTCGACGATGATATATTGTCTACCAAAAAAAAAAAAAAAAAAGAAAGAAAGAAAAAAGACAGGATGGGCATGACTGGAATACTTTTTCATCATGGATTATTTCAGGTTAGACTCGTGGCAAGCTGAAATGGCTTAGCGTCATTAGTTTCAAAAACTTCATACAAAGAAGTTCAAATATTAGGGGAAAGTTTCAGAACCCTTCTTTCGTCACCGGCACAGAAGACAAGATAAAGTATATTTGCTTCTTCAGTTCTCCGGAATTACATTTGATGGTGGTGGTGGTGTGTGTGTGTGGGGGGGGGACTCATGCCCATCATCCTTAGACATCAGAAATACAAAAAGAAAAAAAAAACGACCGTCTGAAAAAGCGTACCTTGACAAACCCTCAACTTCCGTGGACGACGTGCCCGCTTTTCAAACACCGCACACACCACTGTCAACATCATTACCACCACACACACCACTGTCAACATCTTTACCAATGCATACACCAACATCAATACCATCACAAACACACACACCAGAAACCACTCCACCTTCGTCGTTGCGACAAAACTCAAGTGACCCTTATGTCACTAGGTCTGGCCGGACAGTGCATTGGCCAAAGAAACTTTCCAAAACAATATACATTTGACATTTTTTGTGCCGCCGGCATTTCATTTCTCTGTACAAACAAACATTGTTTTTCTTCCATTTCTGTGCACAGTAACGTGTTAAGAGAAAATATGTACACATTACATATTGTTTCAACTTTTGCATACACATTTGCTCACGCCAACACCTTCGTTGCGACTTTCTATCACACAGACCCTTTATCTCTAGGAATGGCTGAACTTTTCATGTTGAACAGAACCTTTTTTCTTACTCACATCGTGTCGGATACAAAAGTTTTGCTTCCATTACTGCATCCGACACAGCATTGCTTTGAAAATTTATTGAGCTTGTCATTCTTTGTTTTAACAAAACAATTTTGTTTTTTCATTGTATAATTTTAGCCATGTTTTCTAGGTTCGGCGGCCATCTTGTTTCCGCGCCCTCTACAATCTTTCCTTGTTTCGTGCTATGCACTCGGGGGTGGGGAGACATTGTAGTGGCGCGTGTGGCCGCCATTTTGGGAAGTGCCATTGCGCATGTGCAAGGACTTACCGTCAGCGGAAGTACCCGAGCACGCATGCGCAATGCGACAGGTGGAGAGAAAGCAATAGCGTTCGCTCTCTTTTCTCTCTAGCAGCGGTGGCGACAACACGTATCTCTTTTCTCTCTGGCAGCGGTGCTGACAACACGTATCTCTCAGCTCGATACCGACGTGTGGTCGAAGCTTCCTTTGGTATTCTAGCAGCATGCCTGTTCACCCAGGAACGAAACGGCTCTACACCAACCTAGAATAAACTATTGATCTGTTGTTACCATTATCCCTCGTGTTGTTGTATTTCTGGATTTTAATGATTAATATAAGAACTGGGGAGAGATGGCCGAGCCGTCATATCTCATCCAATTCTTATAACTACATAGAGACCCTCGTTGGTTCGTCAAACACTAGTAAATTCTGGTGGTGGCCACAGTAAGGACGGAGTGCAGTACTTCCTGTTCGTCTGCATTGCTTTTTGTTGGTGTAAATCTTAACTCAGTGATAGATGACAATGAGGCGATGTTGCCTCTCGAAGTATGAAAACTTGGCATCTTAACCTGGAATGGGAGCCCATGGATGGATCATTGGTTTGCGGTATTTACGTTCAATTAGTAGCAGGATCATCTGGGGTCGACAAAATAAATACCAATAGTATACTAATGTAGATATAATTGTCTGTGTCTGGTGGATAGTGGAATTAATTAGTCGTAAAGTGTCACTTAGACTGGATTGTGGCATTTGGTTTGTCTCTACATATGAAGTTCAAATCTCATTAAAGATGAATTTGTTTTCTGTTCCTTCGAGGTTTGATAAAAATAAGAACCAAGTAAACACCAACCATCTACAGGTGTCCTAAGAAGTAGGGGAATTCTGAAACCGGAAACCTTTCTTGTCCCGAATGTTCTTAACAGAGTCGAGTCCTCCATGAAAGGCACCCAAAGGACCAGCTGACGGGCAACGAATTATGTTTACTACCACCCATTGCAGGATTTTGAACTTAGAAAACACAAAGGGCTGGAGTAAACATCGTAGGGCATCCTGTCTGACGCCCCAACGATTCTGCCAATTCGTGCTAAACTGAGACAGTCTTTATCGACCTTAGAAGGGTGAAAGGTAAAATTGATTTCAACAGAATTCGAGCTCAGAATGCAATGTCAACGCTCCGTCAGTTCACCGCCAATTGTTGCGAGAAGTTTCTAACGACTCGGATTTTCTTTTGTCTGACAGTGATGTGGGGTGGGGGTGGGGTCCTTTCCCTGTCCCTCAGTCTAAGGACAACAGCTCGAAACGTTACATTATTTTTACGACAATCGAACTTACTGAACGCTTGTATCGATCTCTTCCGTTGTTAATTGTTGCTAACGACACAGATCAATCACTGGTTTCCACGGATTCCTGATTGGAAAATCTATGATCTTTTATTAATGTCTAAAGTTACAATTATATATATAGCTTACTGAAAATGTCACTTTTTTTTATGAAACCTTTCCGATAATTATGTCTGAAGTCTGTCAGCAGCCTTCGACTTCCTTAGGTTTGCATGACATGAGTGCCCAAGAGAAACAATACGCCCCTTCCGCGTCGTCCTTGAATTGCACTCGAGTCCAACTCGGGATTAACCCTCAGCTTTTGCTGGAACTCATTTTCAACTGAGTAGATTGGAACAACATTTTACTCAAAAACATAAATCGCTGCTCAGTTTGGGAATCGAAAGCACAATCTCAAAATCCTGAGTACAACAACTCTAACCAATTATTAAAATCATTATGTTAGGCAAAAACTCTTCAGAGGGGTAGAAAAAAGACATGCTGTTAGGTATTATAGAATCATCACAGCAGACTAAGGGATGATACCACCCTTTAATTGAATATATATATATATATATATATATATATATATATATAT
>NC_142942.1:23774751-23802251 GCF_046866305.1 Octopus bimaculoides | reverse complement strand
CATGTATGTATGGTTGTGTGTGTGTGTGTGTGTATTGGTATGTATATTTACACACCCAGTATTGCTAACAGCAACTATTTAAACGGCAATTAACCTTGGGTTCGCCCTCACCGCTTTGTCGACGTCACTGCATTTATACTTTCACCCCCAACCGTGATGTTGTGGTGTTTATCTCTGCTTACATTTACTTCTTTGCCATGTGATGGTGTGGTTTGTATCCATCTCTCCATCCAGATAGCTTTACCATCTGATGTGTTTTATTCATCGCTTCATCTCAAGCTTTTGCATCAGTCGGTTCTCTTCTGCGGTGTTTTGAATTGTCAACGTCATCTTGACAGTGATGTTGTGAACCGCATCCACCTCTCTTACTATCACTTCCCTTCTTACTTTGGGCCGCATTAATCATCTTTCGATGCTGATGTGGTGAACCGCATCCATATCCGTTGATTTTACTCCCAGCCATTTCCTTATTCACTCCTACTTCTGCTCTTTCTCTCACTTTTCCTTCAAACCTCTTCATTTTCTTGGGAGTGATGGATACAGACCACAACATCACACCATGAGTAAGATGAGAATAGAAACACTGTTCCTGCGGCCATCGTTCCTTCCCCCCTCTATTTCTCTCTCACGCTCTCTCATTTATCCCCCACACTTGTCTCTGAATTTCTTATTGTATAAGGTTGTGTAATATAGACAAGTGCGTGTGTCTATGTATATATATACACGTATTATATATGTATGTATATATTGCATATATTCATGTATATATTGTATACTGTATGTGTATATATGTGTGTGTGTGTGTGTACGCATATATGTATATATATTATATACACATACAATACTAGTTCATATCTTCATTATATACATATAACGTCAATGTATCATATATCCGAAGCAGAAACACTAAAACACACACACACACACACACACACACACACACACACACACACACACACACACACACTATGATTATATTGTTGTTGACCTTTTAGTCTCTGTTTGCCCACTTCCTTTTCTGGCCACCCTAAATTAGTGAGGCCAAGTCGTAAGGTCATTGTGTCTGAAGGGAGGATTGTGAGCGGGTGATGGCAGTGAAGTGTGTAATCCAACGTTTGGTGAATGAGATTCAGGGTGTGAAACATGCAGGATGAAGGGGAATGTGCTGTCGTTTAACCCCAGGTCAATACTGATCCAGTAGGCCCTTCATCAAAGGCATTCCAACCTGACCTATCCCATTTATCGAGCACTGTTTTAAGACAGTAGATTGTGATCTCATAATGGTTCTCTCATTGCTAAAGAGAGAGTATGTGGTTGAACTTGGCTATTATTACTGTAGCTCCAGTGCAGCCATACTTGAAGAGACAGGCATTCCAGCTTAGTTGTTGAGTCGTACGTCTGTTCTGACCTTGATTTTAATCAAAGGCACTCCAGCTATGACCGTCCTACTTTTTCCAGGAATTCAGGGTCATTCTCTAGTTGCTCCTTTTCTACAGTAGCAGAGTGTAAGTTGATGGAAATTTAGCTGTTATTTCTAGAAGGTCAGTGACCATGTCAATGCTTCTCCATTGACTTACTTATTGACAACATTTCCTTGACATGTGCAATGACTGACAGACTCGGGGTATCGTGGGTGTCACCCCCCACTCCCCATTAAGGAGTGTTTTTTAAGGTGCTGGTTCATGGAAGTAGATGTATCTGACATGAGTGTTGTGGAATGAAGGGTGCTGTCTGTAAAGGGAGTCGCGTTGGTTGGAAGTAATTTCTTTTCAAACATCATAGAATAGGTTCTATTTTAACATACACAGGAGTTAAGGTTGTGCATGCACACACACACACGCATGCACACACACACATGCTCACATCACTCTCTGATGACATCATCTCCCTCTCTATATTATACAATTTTGTCAATGTTTTTGTGTGTATATATTTATGTATGTTTATGTGTGTGTGTGTGTGTGTGTGTGTGTTTATACTGCATGTGTATGTTGGTTAGTCAATCATTTGTTACACATGTATGGTTGATGTTTGTTGTGTAGGTTGACTGTCTGTCTTGTTTGTTTAATAATATCCAATGTAAATGTTGATTGGTTCATCCATTAATTGATTTCTCCAGTCACACTTAATGTCATCTAACAAGGTGGGTGGAGCAAGAGAGTTGATATAAGAGGGACAGGATGAGTGCACATACTAGGCTTGGTTGCAGGCAGTGAGTAAAGAAATGCTACACATACATAGAGAAAGAGATGAAGAGACTGTTGGGGGAAAAGGCCCTGCAAAAGTTAATATTTATTTTCCTTACATGCTTTTCCAGTAAGCTGTTCATTAGCAGTCATTTTTTGCATTAGTCACCTGGGTATTCACTAACTTAAGAATTTATAGCAAATTATTCCAAATGAATATATCAATACAATTGCTATAATAATATTGATACATTTTTGCCATCAAGGGTAACATGGCATACATACAATAATTATAACTTAACTTTTATTAGATTGGCGATTGTGGCAAAATTATATTTCCTCATCATTTAACATGCTTCTTCCATGCCAGTATGGATTGGCCAGTTTGGCAGAGTTCAATGGGCCCAAGAACTGAACCATACTCCAGTGTCTGCTTCAGCCTGGTTTCTTTGGCTGGATGTCCTTCCTAATGCCACCACCTGTCTTCATCCTTTTACGTCTGTTTTTGCATATTGTCATGGGTTGGCTGAGACTTTTTGATGCATACCTGAAAGTTATCTCCTGAGACGCAAACCTGAATATCTTGAAGTAAATATCATCAAATGAAACATGGAAGAGTTAGAACTATTGTTTGATATCCAAAACCAAAACCTGCAAAAGATGTATACAAGCAAGAACAGAACGAGACACAGCAAACCCCTTTTCAAAGTATTTAAGCTGCTTCTTATCTGTGTGAGTTTCTGGGATTAAAAAATGGAACAAGAATATTTTACAGAAAGGTGCTCTCTTTTGCTTTGCAAACTACAAGGCAACCCTTGCCGTACTGATGCCACAAAAAGCATCCAATGTACTCTAAGTCTTTGGTAATCAATTCAGAGCTGTTCCAATATTGATTTAATTGCATTCCTCCATCTCTAAAGTTTAAGGCTTTTCTTTATGTTGGAAGATACTTGGGCAAACACAATATCCTGTGTGTTTGTGTCCCTTTATATTTTTTTGAGTCCAAATCCTGCTGAGGTCTGCTTTGCCATTTTTCTGGGAGTTGATAAAATAAAGTACCAGTCAAGTATAGGGGAAGGTGGGGGTGATAACATTGATTGTTCCTTCTTTACCAAATCCGTCTAGCTTTGGATTGGGAGTCATTCGAGGCAGAATTTTAGGGCTGGATGTTTTTCTTGCCTCCAACCCATACCTGTGTTTCAAGCAAGGGATGGCTTTTTTTTTTTTCTTTTTTATTCCAGGGGTGTTTGGAAGTGTAGAGCAACCAGTTATAACAAGGTATGCCAATGTCACCGGCTTCTGGCAAATGGTGACAAGCACAAGTGTATATCTTGCATATATGTATAGGTGTGAGTATGGACACACACACACACACACACACACACACACACACACACACACACACACACACACACACACACACACACACACACACACACACACACAAGATGCGCTTTCCTATGATTTCTGTCTACCATATTTCCTTGTAAGGTATTGGTTGGACTGGTGGTATAGTAGAAGACACCCAAGGGGTGCTGTGGGGCCAAATCCATTACCACATGGTAAGAATTGAACTTGTAACCATTCCCGTTTCCTTTCACACTCAAGTTTCGCTCCAATCACCTCTACAATTGTAGTAGAATTGTTTTGAGTTATTTTGAAGCTGCTGCTGCTGCCAAGGTGTTCTTGTACAATTTACCAATGATCAGGAGAGTCATTCCTTGTACTTCTCTCAATGATGCACAGGTATTTGGGTGTTGCCTGGTTAGCGTGTGCTGAGAGAATTTAGGTTAAGTAATGGTGGATTATGCTGATGTTGGCCCACAACTTCAAACCTATTGAACCAGGCTGCAAAGAAGAAGGAAAAAAAAAAAAAAAAACTACTCAACCACTTTCTGACATCATTAACAACACAAACAAAACAAAAAAAAACCTGCTTTGATTTTTTTTTTTTTTTCTGAAACCTGCTCACTGAGTTTCTTCTTTCTCTCTCTCTCTCTCTCTCTTTCTCTCTCTCTTTCTCTCTCTCTCTCTCTCTTTCTCTCTCTCTCTCTCTCTCTCTCTCTTTTCTTCTTACATAAACATACATTTTTGCATTTTTCATCTATTTTCAAATTTCTTCTTCTTCTTCTAACCAGTTTTCTGTTGTACTTTCCCCGTTTGCTGGTGTTTTGTTCCTGGTTGGCCCTGATTGTGCAAACTTTATGATCAAGTCAGGAACATCTCTCCAGTTTTATTCAGCCAAAATATATCTAGGCTTACATTATTCAATGTGACTTTGTTATTTTTGAGATATTGGGGCAGAAGGTTCTCAATGTTGGATCTGTGGCCCACAAAACATCAAATTATCATCTTCATCATCGTTTAATGTCCACCTTCCATGTTAGCATGGGTTGGACGGTTTGACTGAGAACTGGTGAAACCAGATGGCTACACCAGGCTCCAATCTGATTTGGCAGTGTTTCTACAGCTGGATACCCTTCCTAATGCCAACCACTCCGAGAGTGTAGTGGGTGCTTTTTATGTGCCACTAGCATGAAGGCCAGTCAGGCGGTACTGGTAACGGCCACGCTCATAATGGTGTATTTTATGTGCCACTTGCACAGGAGCAAATCCAGCGGCACTGGCAACGATCTTGCTTGAATGTCTTTACACGTTACTCTTGATGAAAAGATAAAAAAGAAAGATAAAACACCAGTGTCCTGTGACTGACTCACTGTTTGAAAATCACTGCATTGTGATGCAATCTGAGCACAAATTTGGCTGTTGTTTCTAGCAGGTTCAATGAATATGTAGAGGCTTCATTGTTGCTTGGTATTATTACACGTCAGCTCTGGTCAAACAGATCTCAAGTAGCCACAATAGTTGGCTACTTGACTACTTGAGATCTGCCTACTGATCCTGATGGGTTGACAAAGTACCAATTGTTTATGGTTGATGAGGAAGTTGACCAACAAGCCAGCTATGAAGACTGTTTTCGTTTTATTCCTCTTCAAACTCCTCTTCATTGTATCCGTGTGGGTGATGGTGATGGCTGAATGATGTGAGAGATGAGCAAAGGTAAGCCTCGCATCTAAACAACTGGAAATCAATGTCTTTCCTCCTCCTTCAGTACAAGAATTCCAATGCAAACTCCTTTATTTTTCTCCCTTCATTCTGAGGAGAATCAGAAGTGTAAAAACTCGTAAAATGTCGCCCCCAGCAACTTCCACATTAATAATGAAGATAAAATTAAATAAGAAAATTCACAATTTTACGATGTTGAAAGTGTAATCTATAAAAAAAATTGAATGATATTCCTGACTGGGGAAGTGAGAGAGAGAGAGAGAGAGGGATAGTGTAAGAGAAAAAGGAACCTAGAGGAGTGGGGGTGGGGGTAACTGAAAAGTACTTGGATCTTTTTAAGATTTCAACTTTTTGTTCTAAATTAATTTTTTTTTTAAATTCAAGGTAACAAATTTGGGCAAGTTTCAGGATGATAGAGAATCAGCGTGGATGGTATGAATGCAAGAGAGCGTGAGATTCAAGACGATTGCAATTAAAAAATTACTCTCTTTGGTAGAATCTAAGAAGAAATCGATAAACGCCCTCCATCCACTCACCTTCTGCTCAAAGAAAAAGAAGAGAGTTTCTGCTAAAATAAAATAAACCATCTGCTTCATTCTAATAAGGAAGGAAAAAAAAAATTATTATAGTAATACAAAAAATGAAAAAAAAAAAAAATGGAAATAACCCCAAAATTGAGGAGTGGAGATGGAGAAATTCTTACTTTTATCCTAAATTATATTTTTATTGAGGAGTGGCTTCCAAAACAGGAGAATTCTGATAAAAAAACATTTTTGTAAAATGGTTAAACTGAGAGGAGATTTGCCTAGATTAAACAATTTATTTAGTTGGGAATGGAATAGTTATTAACTCTTTTAATACCAATTTCCAGCACAATATTATCCTGCGTATGATGACTTCAAACTGCATCCAGTAAATGGACCCCCATATACATGATTTATAGGATTATATAGGAATGGTTTTATTTCTACTGTTTTTATGTTAAAAATGAGATGCATTTTTGGCATTTGATGCTCTCTTCTATTTCTGGAAAGAAAAAAACCCGCTGAACAAACAACAAAAAAGCCATGTGCAGTTCATAGAAGTTGATGTTTGCTGAGAGAGAGAAGTGTTTGTAAGTAGTTTTTGCTGGGTTTAGGAGTTGCAATTTTTATCTGGAAAAACCATGAACGTTCTGGCAGGGGAGACACTAGAGAACTACTTCAGATATCCCACGAGCATTATAAGGCATTTAGAAACACTTGGATACATGAATTGCTATGTTTGGTTGAATCATAATTTAACTGACAAAAATTTAATGGACAGCATTTCCGTCTGCAATTCTCAATTCAAATGCAACAAAAGTGACCCATTTTTTGAAAAGACCAATCACAAGTGATAAAAAATTAAATTGCTTATAACAATGTGGAGTGAAAAATGTCCTCGAGAAAAGAAGATGAATCACCTTTTGATCACACCAAAGGCTGACCAATGTCCAAAGAATATGACACTCTATATCTGGTGGGATTGGAAGGATATTGTGTATTACAAGCACCTTCTACAAAATCAGATACTGGATTCAGATAATTATTGTTCCCAATTAGACCAATTAAAGGAGGCAATCAATGAAAACCATCCAGAATTAACCAATTGGAAGGATTTCATATTTCCTTGGAGACCTGAGAAAAAAATAAAAGTATGGAAAAGTGATATATGTTGTAAGGGGCCCAAAAACACGCAGGACATTGTATATATAAAAAAAAAACATCTAAACAAGTAGAATGCGAAGGAATGGTAAGAATCCCTGATGTGCTGAGTGTGCGTTAGATGAATTGCAAAATGGCGGGGGATTACTCTTATTTCAAACATAAGCAGAAATATATGGAAATCATTCAACTTTATTTGTTTCATAATATATATATAGAACATCTCCTGACCTATAAATTCCTAGCATAGGCATTATTTCTTTCTTATTTTTACAGAATAAATTAAATTATATTATAATTCATATTTGTTAAATTATCTTTAAATATCAACACTTGGTTTCACTCCTAAATAGTTCTGATCCAATCTACCTTAGCAAAAAAGAAAAAAAAAAAAATCCATCTTAAATATAGAAACTGCATTTTTTCTTCATATAACGTAATATGAAATTCCTATATATAAAGATATAATCTCTAATTGACTTATTTTTAGTTAATAATTAATAATTACAAACATATTATGCTACATTATAACAAATACCCAATATATGCTCCAATCTATTCTGCTACATTTTATTTCATTATATTTTTATTCTTTTTCTCTTCACTCCTTCGTTCAACTTTTCTCTTTATTTGACCTCTTAACGAATCAATTGTAGAAATTATTAAACTTCCCATAACACAACTCCAACAACTTAACCTTTCTGATAATAGATAAATAGAAATGAATTTAATAAATATATATATATATTTTGAGTGTGACTAGATATATATATATATATATATTGTGTGAATATACACATATGTATGTATATATGTAAATACGTATGCATATATATTGAAGCATATATATATATATACACACACAAATGTATAAATACATAAATATGAATATATACAATTTATATATTAACGACTGAGGGTTCACATGTATGGCTTTTAAGATACATATCATAACAGTCAAATTTTTCAATGCGCTTCATATACATTTATTTTCCCAAATATATCCCTTAAGGCCATTTCTCAAATTACATCTTGGACATCAATGGGGAAGTAGGTTTCATATTATGGAATTTAAAGTTGTAGTAAAAAATGCTTTCAAGAACAGAGCACTTTTGTAATGTGAGAGATGGCTGGCTGTGTGTGGGTGTGTGTATATATATATATATATATATATATATGTGTGTGTGTGTGTGTGTATTATCTGAATGAGATGATTTGGTGCAGTTGACTGGACATTCGGTCTGTTTTGGTGACTACTTTTTGGCGTTGGATACAAACTCGTACACGCAAACACACACACGCACAGTGGGAGAGAGGCAGGGATCAGTGACACCCAAAAAGTGGCACCAAACCAGCTGTGCCAAACCATCTTATACTCCCCAAATATTACTTTTTGATTGCTATGATTATTTTTGCAATTGTTTTCTCTTTTAGTCTTCAAGCTAGATCCAGGTGAGCGACCTTAAAAGTCTGGTTTTGTTTTTTTTCACACCATTGCTTCAAACTATCTGAGGATTATTGCTGTTTCACCCATCTTGTATACACCCTTCAACCTTTTTAACTGATTTCAGGTATTCTGTTATATACACACCCACACACTGCCATTAAATACCACAGCATATATATATATATATATATATATATATATGTGTGCACACACACACACACACACACACATACATGCTCACACACACACACACACATCTATCCTCGTTTATCACCAGGTTTGGTTTTAAAAAACTACAGTGATAAATGAATCCTCTTCACACACTTTGTAAATGGAATGAATGGTGGTCTTGACACCAAGCTCTGGACTCACACCAGCAAAACTTCTGCTGTTATGTTTTTTTTCTTGATCATAGAGATGATCCTTTTCCCGTAGAGAATACACTCATTTCTTTAAATCAGGTGCCTTCATATTTTTTCTGTTTACTGGTCCTATGTTGATGAGTAAAATTATATAAATCCACATTAAAAAAGAAAACAGGCAGCCTTGCAGCATGGTCAATGTGTTGTGGGTAGCTGAGCCTTGCAGGTGGTTACTGGGGTGCGTTTTTGCAGTACAAGCAGAGCCTTTGACCGATTGCCAACCCATGTTACCACAGATGAATCAGTGATAAGCACAAGGGCTCAATGATGAATGAATCACTGATAAACGAGGATAGATGAATACCATAAGATTTTAGAAACTTCAAGAGACATAAAATAAATGATTTTTATTCATGGAACTCAAAGCTGTAAATAATAGCCCTTAAATATTGGGTTGAAGAAAAAGTGGTAGAACATATTTTACAGGTGTGGATTCACGTTCCTTAGTCTTTGACTTTTTTCCATTTAAATAGTTCTTTAACCCAATGTTCAATCACTATTATTTATTGCTTTATCTGCTTGCAATTCCACCTTCAAAAATGATTTATTTATATATGTGTGTATAATGTATATAATAAATTCCTTCTTTGGCACCTTCAGTAATATTTCTGCTCTGCCTTCACCTCCTGCCACTTTTTGTTTTTGTTTCTTCAAGTCTTCAGTTCCTCTCTTTGCACCCTGTCAAATGTGGTTTTGAAATAATCGTAGTGGTGAAGGGGTCAGGGGATTAGTATTATTGGTTCTTCATTTTTATTTTGAGTAAAATTTTGTTTAATTTTTATTATTCTATTGTTTTCAATTAAAAAAAAAAACTTTTGTTTCCAGCAGTGGCCCACCTTTTGTAAACTTTACTGAAGAGCAGCACAGGGCTTCCTACCCTTATTTTCCTCCTTAAGTAGAACTTAAAATTTGATAAGAGCTTGGCCTGAGAGAGAGAGAAAAAAAAAAGACACTGTCCACAAAATCGCTTTCCTTTATAAAGTAGATAACTTCCATTATAAATTTCCTCTGTCATCACATTATAAATTTCCTGTCATCACAACTAAACAGATGACGACCCACTCTTCCTTGACAAGGAAAGTGGTGGTTTGATCTCTACAAAAGGCTTAGATCAGTAGTTCCCAAAGTGGGTAGTACTGCCCCACCCACGGGGGGGGGGAGAAAAACGGGGTGATAATGGGGTGACCAAAACGGCAATGGATGTAAAAAAAAGAAACATTTGTGAAATAGTGTTGTTTTAAATTTGCAGCAGAAAATGGTTTATGTCTGTGATGGTGAGAGGGGGGCGGGGACACTAGGAATGTGGCCTTAGAATCAAGGAGGTGGCGGCCTGAGAGGTTTGGGAACCACTGGCTTAGACGATAGCCGGATCCATCTGCATGTGATAATAAATGTTTTATATAATCCAACAAAATCCACAATGCATGGATTACTGGATGAATTGCCTGCTGTATGTTTTCTTTATCTTGCATGAATATTCCGACAGGTTTGGTTGCTGTCAGCTTCAATGCAAAACTTATCCCTAATCTTAATGTCTACCTAACAACCATCTGGCCAGAAAATCTGTCAGTAGAACACAATTGACTCTAACTATGTCATCCCAGCTTTTCATTACTGCCCCTTACTTTATTCAGCTTAGAAGGCAGCAAAACTGGCAGAATTATTTCAGTTTTGGAATAAATGCTTTGAGGAGGTATTTCTTACAACTTTTTACACTCAGAGTTCAATTCCCACCTTTGTCAACTTTGCCTTCCATCCCTCAAGGGTAAAGAAAATAAAGTATCAGTCAAGTACTGGGGTCGATGGAATCAGAATTGATTAAACCCTGCCCACCAGATTGATGGCCTTCAGTCTAAATCAGAAATCACTCTATTGAGCTTGGATGAAAAATGAAGCCAGCTTTGATTAGATTTGAACTCAGATCTTAAAGGGATGGAAAGCATTTTATAGATTTTATCACTCCTTCCACTCATAATAATAATAATAATTTTGCCACAAGGGCAGTAATTTTGGAGAAGGGGATAAGTCGATTACATCAGCCCCAGTGTTCATCTGGTACTTATTTTATCGACCCCATATACTAACTAGAGTGTTACCTGTTCCATGTTGTAAGGTGATGCTGGTATATACACTTTTGCTACTTCTTAGTAATATCAGGTCATGTCACTTCTGTAATAAATTGATTGCGAAACCTTTTTCTTACCATATTTCCATTGAAATACACTACTTTTGTTTCATTAAATCTTGAAAATAAAGAATTTGCTAAAATAACTTTGTCATTAATCTGAAACTTGCAGCATAAATTAAACTACCATCTATCTCAGAGCCAGGGACAGTCACATGCAGTTTGATATCAGAAGGGTTAAACAGTATTATTGTCATCAATAAAATATATTGTTATTGATAATATAGATTTATTGCAAATGAGAAATCTGTTTTTATTTTATAACTTTTGAGTTCATTTCATTATTTTTTATAACCACCATGAAATCTGAATAAAGTAAAATTTTGATAAAGGGAGACGTTCTTCTCTGAAGATGAAATACAACAGTGATCAACCTATTTTATGATTGAATTTGCCAGAACAAATTAAGAGTGAGTAGATATGTTAAAATTCTAATAATAATCATAGCATCTGGCATCATCAGAAATTAGTTAGAGGTGACAAGAAATAACGCCATCATTCATTATGTGATGGACTCTAGTAATAATAAAGAGATTGGTCTCGTATTTAATTTTGGCAAAATTGATCTAATGTTCTCTTGAGTACCTCCCCCCAGTTCTTGTTTTGTAAAATCAGGCTTTAAGTTGTTTCTCCTTCTTTTTCCAAATACTGTTTCCATGCTAACATGGATTTCTATGTTTTTGTTCTTGCCTTTTTTTTTATTTCAAATTTTTTTTAATAACATTTTTGTTTTGCTTTGTTTTTGGACTTGATTTGATAATATTTTGGAGTACACACACACACACACACACACACACACACACACTGAGAATATATTTTCACTTTAAATAATATACAAACACCTTTCTTTACCTTTCAGAATTTGGAGAGTAATGTAACTTGTACGCTCACAGCTCCTTTGCCTCTGGGTGTTCTATATAGCCTGTAGTTACTCTTGCCTCTCCTTCTCTCTCTCTCTCTCTCTCTCTCTCTCTCTCTCTCTTTCTCTCTCTCTCTCTCTCTCTCTCTCTCTATATATATATATATATATATATATTATGTTGAAAGAGAGTGGGGGTGCAAGGTCTCACCGAGGCGATGACTACGGACCGAGACCTTTGGAAATGGGCTGTGCGTGAGAAGACCCGGCAAGCCAAGTAAGATCGTTGCCAGTGCCCCTGGACTGGTTCTTGTGCGGGTGGCACATGAGATGCACCATTTTGAGCGTGGCCGTTGCCAGTACCGCCTGACTGGCTCCTGTAGGATTTTCGAGCGAGATCGTTGCCAGTGCCCCTGGACTGGCTTGTGCGGGTGGCACATAAAAGACACCATTTCGAGCGTGGCCGTTTTCGTGCGGGTGACACGTAAAAGCACCCACTACACTCTCTGAGTGGTTGGCGTTAGGAAGGGCATCCAGCTGTAGAAACTCTGCCAAATCAGACTGGAGCCTGGTGTTGCCATCCGGTTTCACCAGTCCTCAGTCAAATCGTCCAACCCATGCTAGCATGGAAAGCGGACGTTAAACGATGATGATGATGATGATGATATATACATATTGAGAATTTACATTTATTTAGCAAAACTTTTGTTTTCTCCTCCCTGAAAACCATTTCTAGCTTCTTCAACATAGTTCCTTGTGTTTCTGACTGGATGTAGCATGCGGCGTTCTATCACTGGGGTATAGTTTGCTGTGACACTGGCAGGACATAGCATAATGTGACCCTGGCAGGATTGAATGTGCCATGCAGTTTGCTATGACTGATTGTATGACTAGATATCCAGTATGGTCTGTATAACCACTGTTATTTTAAAATTATAATATTCAACACCCCTTTTTATATCACTACCCCCTGACCTTTATTTCTCCCACCAACTTGTTATACCAACCTGGCCACTTACACAACACCAATATTGTCCATTTCAGAAAGTAAAGAAGTTCATTGAAGAGGTCAACTACTACTACATCCAAAATGGCAAACAGCCATTGCCCTGGAAGACAGCAGTCAAGTTTCTTATGGCCCGCAAGTTTGACATCCGCAGAGCATTAGACTTATACAGATGTCATCAGGTAAAGAAATTCCTCTTCTTTTGAATGGCTTCCTTTCTTTATCTCTTTTTCTCATTTCTCACTTCACCCCACCCCCCTCACATTCTTCTTTGTATTATTTGAAGCTTTAACTGGTTTCACACTTTACACTGATTTTCAAAAAGTTCAACTAGAAAGACATGGCTTGTGTTGCAGCTGTCTTGCTTCTGACTAGTGTTTGACGCTTGCCCTGTTTTTATAGGAAGTTCATGACTCAAATTAGTATATGTTTTGAATAGGATTTGATTGGTAGAGGGATAGTCACATGACTAGTCTTAGAAATTTTTGTAGGTTCCCCACTATATGCATGTGTTAGCATTTGACTGGTAAACCAAGGCTGACACGGTTGACTGAACGTGTCCAAACAATCAATTGCTCTGAATGTTTTCTGTCAAGTGTTTGTAGAGAACAAACACATTCATTGAATTTAATGCATGCTATCAAATGTCAAGGATGTAATGAACACAGGTCAAACAAAGCTTACTCTAAGAAATAGACTGACCGTTCACTGACAACAAATATGAGACTCCAGTTCTAGAAAGATTCCACTGAGGGGTCATATAGACATATGTGCAAAGAATAAGTCTCCCATATTGCAGGTCTTCCCACTCTACCACAGATGAACAAAGAAAATACTTTCATACAAGAGTACAAACCAAGACTTAACAGACTTTAACAGAGTACATACACAAATAACTATTCATATACAAAATTCATTCTGCCTCTTATGAGGAAGCTACACAGCTAAAAGCCTAAACTTTAGCCATTGGACTACATACAAATGACCCCTGTTTACTCTCCCACCAGACAGATTAAATTTGGAATGCTTTGATTGTAACTAAACATTTTCACTCATCTGTGTCGGCCTTCTTTTTTTAGGTGCAAAATATACAGTCATGTGACACTAACACACGGACGTAGTGGGAAGCGTACGAAAGGTTATACACTTAATCATGTGCTTGATCTTTTAAACTACAGACATTATCCATTTTACAAGAGGTGACCTTATACCGAGTGAAGGGAGGTCAAGAAGGGTTGAGGGACAGGTATAGGTGTCTTGCTTTGGGGGAGAAACATGGCCACGCCCAGTAGGAAGAGAAAGAGGATGCTGGTGAAGGTGTGTCAGGGCATACCCTTAAATTACAGGAATATAAGGGAAGTAGTGTGGCAGGTGGATGGAGGGAGATGCAGTGGGGGGACGTGAGTGGGGGTTTGGTCAGTCATGAATATCTGTTGAAGTAGGAGTGGGTTAGGGAATAGGTAAGAGGGGGGAGCAGCATTGATGTGAAGTGAGTGGGGGGTAGATGTGTATGTGAAAGAGATGCAAAGTGCTAGGGATGAAGGTGGAAATGATGGGAGATGAACAGAGGGGATGGGGCTGCTGCTGAGAGAAAATGAGGGGTTGTAATAATAGAAGGGGAGGGGAGTGAAATATAAGGAGGTAAGAGATGATAGTGAGGATGTGTGAGGAACAGGAAGTGGTTCCTGGGAGGGTGAGTGGTGGGGGGAATGAAGTGTATGCAATCCCATCTCATAATTACAGCAGCTGAGTGAGTTATGAGAGGGATGGAGAGGAGGGTGTCGGGAAGATGGGGTTGTAGGTAGGGGGTTCTTTGGGTGCAGGGGCATAGACTTAGGTGACGTGCCTTTAGGATCTTATTTTCATTTAGCAGGGATGGGTTTTCTCAAGTATCATATATCGCTAATCACTTCAGTCCTTTGTCCTCTCCTCCATGAGACTCAACATCCAGGCATCATTCTTCACCAGTTTAATCTCCAGGGCCTCTCTCTTCTACTGGTCCCATCCACATTCAAAGGTCAGCACTTTTGTATGCAGCCCTCCTCATCCGTACACATCACATGACCATACCAGCACATTTCCCCCTCTCGCACACATCCAATACCTTTTATACCTAATTTTCCTCTTAACACATTTTCACTTTGCTGTACACACACACACACACTGACATTGCACATCAACTGGAGCCTGCTAGCTTCAATGTCTTACACACCATCACATGTCTTCTACATTTACAACCCATGTTTCACCACCATGTAGCATTGCAGTTTGTGCACAAGTATCATACAATCTGCCTTTCACCCTGAGAGCAGGGCCTTTTCTTGCCAATAATTATAATTAAGGGTACTAAGAAGAAACAGCACCTGGAGATAGACATCAAATGACTCTATATTACACTCCATTAGTAATTACTAAACCAGAAATCGGACAATCTAGAATTAACCTAAAAAAAAAATATTCTTACTAAATCTATTTTATTCATTTCTTTGCTTTCAGCATTGTGCTAATGGATTGTAATTTGAAGTGGTTTTTAGAGTCATTTGACATCTATCTCTAGCATGTAGGTGCTGTTTCTCAGTACCCTTAATTATAATGATATATATATATATATATCTATAGCTATATGTGTGTGTTTATGTTTGTGTGTGTGTGTGTGGCTTAGTGGTTAGGGTATTCGGCCCTTGATTGTAAGGTCATGAGTTTGATTCCTGGTGGCACATTGTGTCCTTGAGCAAGACACTTTATTTTACATTGCTGCAGTCCACTCAGCTGGCAAAAATGGGTTGCACTTGCATTTCAAAGGGGCCAGCCTTGTCACGTTCTGTCTTATGCTGAATCTCTCTGAGGACTACATTAAGGTTATGCATGTCTGTGGAGTACTCAGCCACTTGCACTTTAATTGCATGTGCATATGGTTCCGTTTATTGGATCAGTTGGGACACTCATCATCATAACAGATGGAGTACCTGTCACACACACACACACACAATCTGCTTCAATAATTGGTGTCTGACCCTTGCCAGCATGGAGAAGTGGATACTACGACGATGATGACATGCATATAGTTGTATGTATGTCCACTCACACAACGATGTATCTGTGGAATGCATGCAGGCGATCAGACAAACCCATACACTGTATTGCTGTAGTGTTCAATGTTTCATTTATTTCTCTTTCTGTCTCTCTCATTTGAACCCGTTTCCTGCAGTTAACTAGAGAAGGTGAAGACTTGCTCTATCTCGACATTAACGACAAATTCCTGCAAGAAGAATTACAGACAGAGAAGTTCACAATATTGGTAAGTTGTTTACTTGTAGCTTAATGCATGTTTCATCACCTCTCATTCTCATGACAAGGTTGATTCTGTTGGGATGGGGGACGTTGAACCCCAGGTCAACAATGTTCAAAGATATCCCAGCCCCTTGGTATCCCATTTTATTTTATGGCATAGTACATCTGGGGCTGCATTATCCAATACAACTCTTGAAGTGCTTCTGCACTCTTATTCCTTCCAACTCTTTTAATGTTAACTTTTCTGTGTTTTATTCTGTGTCCTGTGCATGTCCTTCTAGCTTTCATTGCCGTCTTTCTTTGACTCAGATGTTGGCTTCTGCCCATTCCTTTTAACCTCTTCTAACGAGTAGTAGTGCACCTGAGCACTGTATACAATAAACTCATTATATTTGATTATATCATTCCAAAATAGTAGCAAACAAAAACTTCTAATTTGACAAGGCTGGCAGTGAGTAAAGGTTATTAAACCTGTGAGTGGTAGATTTGAAATTCATGTGCCTGACACTCCTTTCTATTTTGCTGTTGGTTGTTATAACACCTAATATCACTCGTTTCACGGGTTCCACATCACTTTGGATCTAAATCAGCCAAATTTAAGGGGGCAGGGTGAACAGTATATTACTTGTGAAAGACTGGGGTTCTTAACCAGAGAAACTTCCTTCAGAAAAATGGAAAGATGTATGTTGACCTCTTAAAAATCTCTGGTTAAAAGATGGTTGCTTCCTCCATGCCCCCTTCCTCGGAATCTGTTGGCAGAGCTATTTCTATTGTGTGAAGATGTTTCTAACAATGTTATTGGAAGCTCCTTATTTTTAAAAACCTGTCTTCTTACTCTCAAACCTACACACTTTTCCCTGTTGGTGTGGTCAATTCTCAGCACCTTTGGTGGCCGTTGAGAGTTTCCACATTCTCTTCTGAAGTTATGGCATCGTCTGACCATGTAGCAGTTATAGTAGTGGTAATGTTACTTTTAGTAACTTTAAATGTGGAACTGTTCTGAACATACCTGATGCAAGTCCAAGCAAGGACATAGGAATTAAACTTTTGTTTCAAATGGATTGTAAGTGGACAAATGAAATTTTAAACTGACTAAAGTCTTTGGTTTTTTTTTTTTATCAAAAATTGATTTTGAGGACAAAAATTGATTTTCAATTGACAGCAAACAAGAAACAATAATTTTAGTAAAATTTGACCCAGATTTGAAACTGGTTGGAATGGTTGATTTTCCATATTCTGAAGAGAAAAAGGAATCTTCTAGAGTGTCTGTGTCTCATCATACAACCAGGATTATTTACTATTGGACTCGTTTTTTTCCATGGGAGACAACACTGTGTTGCAAGCTTATCTTCCTGTCTGTTGCAAATAGATGTGACTTCCCTGAGTGGATAAAGTGTTGAACTGGTTACCTGTAGGTTGTGAGTTCGAACACTCTGAAGGTTTTTCATTGTATTTTTGGACAGAAAACTTTAATACTCATGTTTTGCTACTTCACAATGTTGTACTTTGTGAGCAAGCATTGTATTGTTCTTTGTTTCACTTAGAAGAATCTGTTGCCAGCAGGAGTAACACCACTCTAAACTTTCTCTTTACTCCCACCATTATACTTTCACAATATGCACCTCTACTGCTACTTAGATCACCTTCATATTTGAGAATAAAGGGGAAAAAAAGAGAGAAGAAAATTCTATTGCACCACATGTTTTTTTAAATAGGGGTAATATTCAGCTTTTTGTTCTCATTCATTCCAATGCATCTATCATTTACGTGGAGTAAATCATGTGGCATTTGTACTTCTTTTTTTTTCTTTTTTTTTTGGTTATATTTCTCAGCTGACATCTCATCTAAGCTAATTCTCTTACTAATCATTTATAACTTTTTCCGTTACTTTCATAACTCCATTCATAAAATCCATCACCATCACACATTTGCCATAGCAACTGTTGCAGGTGAAAGCTTTCCTTCTTAGCCCCAGAATCAGTTATTTTTTTTTCTGTTTATTATTATCATTTTTGTTCTTGTTGTTGTCATTCAGAGTTACTTAATTTATCAGACATTACTGCATGTTACCGTTTTCCTCTCACCCAATTTCATATGAATATATTTGTTTTCACTTATATTTGTGTGTGTGTATGTGCGTGCATGTGTATGTGTGTATACATGTGTGTGCACATATATTTATGTATGTGTATTATTTGCCTGCATATGTATATATGTGCATAGATGTTTTTTTTTGTATATGTACATACACCTGTATATATGTGTATGTATCCATGCATGCACGAATACAGCTATACATATATATATATATATATATATGTGTGTGTGTAGATATATATATACATGTATATGTCTACACATACATATCTGTACATGTGTATGTGTGTGTAAAGATGCATATATGTATGTACATACAAATGTATATATGTGTGTGTGTATGCATATATGTGTATGTATACGTCTTTTAAATTTTGTTTCCTGTGTCTGCTCTTTTAATCCATTTTATTCCGTTATTTTGTTCCAATTTTTTCTTTTTTTTTTCCTTTTCTTTTCTTTTTCTTTATTTCTTTCTTTCTAAACACCTAGGGTGGCCGTGATAGTGGTGGAGCTGCCATAGCCCTTTTCACTGCACGATATCACTTTCCTACCCTCACTTCTCACCAGAATGTTCTCAAGGCGCTAATTTATCAGTTGGATGCTGCTTTAGAAAGGTAAGACTGGAAAATAACTAAAAAAAAAAAATAATGATAATTCAAATATATAATTAAATAAATAAAAAAAATAGCCAAACTTTGTCGTTGTGCAAATGTTGACACTTTTTACCTTTCACTGTGTTGCACTTCATTGCACATTGAACCCGTTTCCTCTGCATTACTTGTGTGATGGTACTGCCACCACCCTGTTGTTTGTGTAAAGTTTGAACTTTTGATGTTGTTCCTGGCAGTGATTAATGGTGATTGAGAATTTGTGGACAAGAACGATTATGCAAAACTTGTAAAAGAGTGTCTTTACTCCTTCGTCCTTTTGGGGGAGAGGTGAGGAGTCAGTATAATATATACTAGTTAAATACAGGGGTCAGTTTCAGCCCTTTTGATTTTTGATACCAAACTATATGAGACTGGCCTTGGTTTTATGATAAACGTTCTCTTTGAAAGTGATTTAAATGAAACCCTTTCATCGAAATGTTGTGATAGTCTATGTTCCAAACACTGTCTTAATAATGACAGGGATTCTTTGCTGTTTCCAGAATTAATTGGAACACAGGCTCTGTATTCCAATAGAAATGTGATAACTAAAGGACTAATTGGCTGCAGGACCCTAAGAACTCTGCTTTGAGCCTTTAGGAATCTGAGTGTTAGGCAACAGTGAGTACCAAGTTCTGTTTTCAGTGGGACTCTTGTCTATTAACTCATAGAAACCCCTAGGAATCATTTGCAGCTGAGTAGACTGAGGCAGTGGAAAATGAAGAAGGGAACAACATGCTTCCCAACTCAAGAATTGAACCTATGATGTCATGATTGTGAGCCCACACTCTAACCGCTAATAAGCACCATGCCTGTGTTACTCTAAATTGAATAGACTACACTCTGCTACACTAAATTCAACAGACTGCATAATCCCTATTTTATACTCTCAACTAAATTTGTAGCTTTGTTAGAAAAAATAATATTATTAAGAGTATAATGGATTTGGTTATTGGCAGAATGTATTTAAGACTAACATTATCACTTTTCTCCAGGCAAGGAAGGGTGGCTAGCTGCTCTTAAGAGGGTGGAGATGGCCAAAGATTTGCAATTGAAAGGTTTGAGAAGAAAGGGTTTTTTTTCTTTTCACTAAGGCCTAATCAACATAAAATAAGATGAGGAAAGAGAGGGATATGCTACACTCCAGTGAGAGAGGGTTGTACTACACTCCAGTGAGAGAGGGTTGTGCTACACTTCAGTGAGAGTGACCAAACTGGTGTTGCTAAATGGGACTCCTTTAACTCTACTGCTATCGGTTGGTAGCAAGAACTGGAAGAAGGCCCTTAACCCTTGGTGTAACCAAGTAATCTTGAGATTTAGTGTGTGTGTGTGTCCCTAATTACCATGTGGTTGCCCACCCCTTTCAGAGACCCTGTCTTATTTTGTGCTTCTGTTCTGTTGTTGATATTTATTGTTTAGTTTGTCTCTTTTGCTCAATTCCCTACTCTTTCCTCTTTTGTTGTTTTTCTTTGTTTTTTTTTGCCATTGTACAGAAATCATCATTATTATTATCATTGTTGTTGTTGTTGTTATTATTATTAAGGCAACAATCTGGCGGAACCGTTAGCACACTGGATGAAATTCTTGGTGGTATTTCGCCTGTTGCTATGTTCTGAGTTCAAATTCTGCCTGGGTTGACTTTGCTTTTCATCCTTTCGGGGTCGATAAATTAAGTACCAGCAAAACACTGGGGTCAATGTAATCAACTAGCCCCCTCCCCCAAAATTCCAAGCTTTGTGCTTATCGTAAAAAGGATTATCATAATGGTGAACTGACAGAATTATAAACATGTCAGACAAAATGCTTTGCAGCATTTCATTACAGAAATGTTTCGAGTTCAAATTCTGCCACGGTCAGCTTCACTTTTCATCCTCTCAGGGTTAATAAAATCAAATCAGTGCCAGTCAAAGACTGGGGGTGATGTAACTGACTAGCCCTCCCCACTTCCCTCAAAATCTCAGGCTTTGTGCCTATAGTAGAAAAGATTATTATTATTATTGTTATTATTATTATTATTGTTATTATTATTGTTATTCAGTTTTATTAGTATTCATAAAAATGTTTTCTGTTGCAGTTTTGAAACCCAAAAACATGGCCTGGTCTTTATTTATGACATGACTGATTCTAAATATGGCAACTTCGATTACAATCTCAGTATCAAGATTCTTAATATGTTAAAGGTAAGTTGTTGTGTGTTTACGGCTGCTGTCGTTTGAAGATCTTGTTTGGTTTAAGTTGTGGTGGTTTAGTTTTCTTCAGCTTGATAAATTGGTGGTGGTGGTGGTGGTGGTGGTAGTCTGAATGATGACATGGCTGGTAGTCTTGGTGATAGTGGTAGTGGTCATGGGGGAGGAGGAGTAGTGGTATGGGTAGCCTTTTAAGAATATTTGGTGCATTTTACTTAAAAAAATATATAGTTCAGTTTCTGAAGCCTACAGATCTTGGTGTTCTGAGTATTATTGGAACATTAAACAAACTGATTTGCAATATTTGCTCCGACATTTTATGTTCTGAGTTCAAATCCTATTGGTGTTAAGCTTTCCTTTTATTCTGCCTGGGAATCATCATCATCATCATCACTTAACATTTGCTGTCTATCCTGGCATGGGTTGGATGATTTGACTGGAGCTGCACCAGGTTCCAGTCTGATTTGGCAGGGTTTCTACAGTTGGATCCCCTTCCTAATGCCAACCACTTCAGAAGTGTAATGGGTGCTTTTTCATGGCACCAGCAAGCATTTACAGGCTGGGATTAATATAATCCTTTTAAATGAGGGTTCAGTAAAATAAAGCAGTGATCATATCCTGTGGACATGAATGTGTCTCTTGAGGCCTGCTGGAGCCTTGAAAACCTTTTGGCAAAGTTGAGGACTCAGTTTGCTCAAGTGCTCATGGATCATTTACTATGTGTTTTCTTGAGTGGACAGCAAGGCCTACTTTGTTTCATGCCCCAAAACCCACAATGGCACACCTATATACAAATATATATATGTCTCTTTTTCTATTTCAGGGTGCATATCCAGCTCGATTAAAAAAAGTGTTGATTGTTGCAGCTCCTCTTTGGTTTAAAGCTTCTTTTAGAATTCTACAACTTTTTTTACGAGAAAAACTACGTGATCGGGTCAGTATTTTTCAGTTGATTCCATTTTAAAGAATTGTCCAGTAGGGGGTTCTAAAATTGCCCCTTTGGATTTTTAGGGATCTCTCATTCCTAATAAAAATGTCTTTTTCTTTCTTTCATTCTTCCCTCCTGTGTAATTTCAGGTCTTTACAGTGGCTGTATCTGAGTTGCCTTTCCATATTCCTTGCGAGTCCCTCCCAAAGCAACTGGGAGGCCATCTAGTGCCTAATCACAACACTTGGCTGAAGCTTTGTTTCTTGGTGGCCACCAATCAAGATCCCGACATGTCCTTTTACTTCAACAACCAGTCATTGCAGCAAGTGAGTGAGTCGAAGGAAGCGATGCAGTCGAGCGATTCTGCTGAAACCGAGACAAACATCTTCGCCAGTGATTTTGACTCCTCAGAAGAAACATCACGAGAAACGGTCAGCGAGAAGTACAACGAGGAAGCGAAAGAGAAGGAAGGTGAAGAGCAACGAATTCGGTCAGAAAAGGAAGTAATTGTGGAGAAGGAAACGCCAGTGGTGATCCAGAGGGTGCACTCGGCCGACACCCGATCTGCAGCGGCAGCTGATACACGAAAGCGGTCATCCAATACATTTTCGCCTGTCGATGAAAACCAGTCTCCAATTACTGACCCTAGTCATCCGTGCAAGCGTCGGCCCGTCTCCCTTGATTCACAGACCTACGAAGAAAGTTTACACATGGCAGATGACAGCGGAATTGACATAGAAACCCTTGCTGACCATGTGAGAAAGTTGAGGAAGAAGGGTCTACGCCAGGAATACCTTAACATTAGATCAGAATCTCCAACTGGCACCTTTTACGTTTCAAAGTAAGTGTTTTGTCACTTTCTCTTTGTGTTGTGGTTGTTGTAAATGGTGTTGACTTAATCTTCTGATCTCCACCCCCACCTACCCCCAATCTCTCTCTCTCTGTGGTGGGGGTGTGTTTATCTCAAGTCTTCTGGATCTTGCCTTGGAATTGTGTTGTCCTTTAGTCCAGTGCTTCTCAAACTCTCTGATGTGGCCTATCAGCAGTTTCTTTTTTTTTCCTATGCACCAGGGACCAATAATATTTCTTAGTAATATTAATTTATACCGGAAACAATATTTATAATGAATATAATAAAAGTTGACAATCTGTATTTATTGACCAGAATATCTGATGTCATTCTACCTTGCCTGCTACAGTGCACTTTTATTCTCCGTTTCATTGTACTTCTCTATTTAAACCTACTCAGAAAGGCATTGGTCAGCCGTGTGTTGCAGTAGAAGACACTTGTTTCAAGTGCTGCACAGTGGGACTGAACCTGGAACCTGTTGCTTTCTGTTCAATCCTGTTGGGAAAACAAAAAGTGTCTTCCACCATAGCACTAGGTGAATCCAAGTAAAACTGGATAAATGGAAACTGTGCAGAATCCTATTATATGGACTGTATGTGTGGTGAACTTAATCCATTGCCTGCTTTTGCAGCACCAGCTTGCTCTTTTAAAACTTCAAGTGGAATCCATTCTGATGGAAGCACTTACGTGAGGTTCATGACTTGAGGATAAATTCTTCCTGTCATCAATCTCAGGGATTTTCCCCATCCCTCTAAACCAGATGAAGTATTTTTTCAAATACCTCACACATCCTTACAACACACAAACCTATGTTTACACTTTGAATATGTTTTTACTTGTTTCAGAGCAAAATGCAATCTCCCCAAGAACCGTTACCTCGATGTGTTGTGTTACGACCATTCCAGAGTTGTGATATCAATGGTGGATGGAGACCCGAGTTCAGATTACATCAATGCAAATTTTGTGGATGGTTACAAGCAGAAGAATGCTTATATAACCACACAAGGTAAGATGAAGGAACACTGGAAGAGTTGGTTTAATGGATCTTTTGTTTTTAGCTATGGACAAACTGACCATCAAGATTGTTCAAGACCAGACCTGGTCACATCTGACAACAACAATAACAGTAATAAGGGTTTCAAATTTTCGTACAAGGACAACAAGCTTTTAGTCAAATACATCAGGATAAAATGTTAAGTTGACCCTTGGGGAAATTTGAACTCAGAATATAACAAGTTGGGGGAAATAGCACAAGGCATTGTGTCCAGTGTCTCTAAAGAAGCTGCCAACTTGTTACCCTATAATAATTATAATAATGGTTTCAAATTTTGGCACAAGGCCAGGTAAGGATTAAGCCGATGAAATCAACCCCAGTGTTACATTGACCCTGAAGGGATGAACTGCAAAGTCGACTTCAGTGGCATTTGAACTGAAAATGTAAGTAGAGAAGGGAAACTGAAACCTTGTGATGCAACACTGGATTCATGAAGAAATCAAGAATTTCACAATTGAAAGGAACATATTTGGGGTTGGGATCCTTAACCCAACCGTTGTTTCAAAGGTGAGGGAAAGCTATGGACAGGTTTTGGCCTTGGTTTGTCCCCATAACCATACAGTATTCTTTCTTTTTCTTTCTCTTATATATATATGTGTTTAACCGTTTTATCATTGTTTATATCAGGTTGTTTATCAAGAACCACTGGTGATTTCTGGAGAATGGTCTGGGAACAGAAGTGCCTTGTTATTGTGATGCTAACCAGGTGGGTGTTTCAACTCTTTTTCGTTCATACGTAAGCTTATGTCCTTTCCCATTGATATCATCTGCCTGTCTGGCTTTATAAACAGACGGACACAGCCATGGCTGTGTGGTTAAAACGTTCGCTTCTATACAGTTTGGGTTGAATCTCACAGCATGGCACCTTGGGCAAGTGACTTCTATTAATGCCCTGGACTGACCATTGCCTTATGAGGGTAATTGGTCAGAGCCCTTCTTTTCTGTGTGAGAGAGAGAGAGAAACGGCATGAGGGTTGATATTTTCCGTGAAAGTGGTGCTGATGTTGATGTTGTCTGTCAGCCAATCATTTTACATTTTACCCATGATCCATTGCATCATGAATTAGCGAGGGGACTTCCATCAGAGTAATTAAGGGCAGCTTCAAATCAGTTGCTTGACTTGCTAGAAATAGAAGCTAAATTTCTGTTAGATTCCATATGTGCTAACATCTTAAAAAAGTAAACTGACGCATTGGATAACGTAGTCTTGGGTCTACTTTGCATGAAAAATAAACAAAAAGATAAGAATGATCATGACTAGAATATTTTTGATTATAGATCTGTTGAGATGGCAGGTGGAACAGCACCAAAACCACCACATCACTACTATAAACCAATCACTACAGTTTCAACATTTTGTCTTCTTATTTTGTGTCTTTTTTTTTTCTTTCTTTTCTCAGAATAATGGAAAGAAATCGATTGAAGTGTGAACAGTATTGGCCGTTGGAGACCGACACATACGAGACATACGACCATTTTGTTGTACATAACAGCTGTGTGAAGCAGTGCTCTGATTACCAGGTGTCTACGTTGGTTCTGAAAAACAATAAGGTCAGCAGCAGCAGCAGCAGCAGCAGCAGCAGCAGCATAACTGTCCTCTGTGTGTGTGTGTGTGTGTGTGTGTGTATAGTTCAAATTTACAGAAAACAAAGACGAACACAGGCGAGGGAACAACAAGCAGGTGTGTTAGTTTAACGCTCAGGAAGAACGGAAAAGTCTTTGATGTTTCAAGCCTACATTCTTTGGCACAAAGGATTGAGAGGTGAAAAAATGTGTAGGGATTACTGGTTCAACATTGTGTGTGTGCGTGTGTGTAGCCATTCTTTACTCTGTGGAATGAATCTCCTGTAAAGACATAGGAGTCTAAGTTTGAATCATTTGAGCACTACCAGGTATCTTCTGTACAGGGAATCTCTGAATGACCATGGGTGCACCTACGAGGTTCCCTTCCGGGGTACAAGTCTGAGCAGAGTCTCCTCACTGGGTTGTTTTTATGGAAGGCCAGTAGTTGCCCATGCATACCAGCCTCCCCTCTGCACACCATTGATGTTGTCCAAGGGAAAGGCAAAGGGGCTGATACATCTTGGCACCAGTGATGTAGCAACTCATTTCTACAACAGAGTGAACTGGAGCAACGTGAAATAAAGTGTCTTGCTCAAGAAGACAACACGTAGCCTGGTCCAGGAATCGAACTTACAACCTCACGATTGTAAGCTCTACTCTCTAACCACTGAGCCATGCACCTTCACACAAACAGTCAATATATACTTGATGGAAAAGTACATCAGATGGTTGTGAGACATTCATGATGTTATGTAAGAAACACCTGAAGTGTTTTCGAAACAATTATAGCATTCGACTTACTCTTCCATTCCTTTTATCTACAGATATGTGTGTGTGTGTGTATGTATGCAGGTTTGACTGTGTGGTTAATAAGTTTTCTTCTCAATTACTTCACGGTTTTGAGTTCAGTCCCGCTGCATGACATCTTCGGCAAATGCCTTCTACTATAGATCTGAGCCAACCAAAGCTTTGTGAATGATATAAAACTGATCATTTGATTGTTTCTTCTTGTTTTCTCACTGACAGACAGGAGAGGAGAGAGTTATACAACACATGCAGTTCATCAGATGGCCAGATTACGGAGTTCCACACAAAGCAGAAGCATTTCTTCAGTTCTTATCGAAAGTACGGACACTTCAGGCTGAAGCTGTGCAAGACTTGGGCGATTCTTGGCATGGTCATCCACTCGGTCCACCTATTGTGGTTCATTGTAGTGCTGGTATAGGGCGTACAGGTCAGTATTGGGTTTTCCATTTGGTTTTCTAGCTTTCAACTATCATTAAAAAGAAACAGCAATCTATTGGTGTAGTTACAATACTCGATCGATCTATCTACCTCTCTCTCTCTCTCACTCATACACACACACACACACACTTTACTTCACACAAGGACACATATGGAGACACGTCCACATATATGGAGATAACATACATACTTACAAACACCTTACATAGTTGCAAAACACACACACACACACACATACATAAAAACGCTGACCAGGAAATGCAAACACATGAATATGCACATATATTTTTGTATATATATATATATTCATTGTACATATTCTTTCATTGTTTTTCATTTTTTGCTTGTCTGACTTTCTTTCTGCCTTACCTCATTATCTCCCTTGATTTCTGTGCTTTTCATATCCATATCTGCCTCTTTCTCTCTTTGTTTATCTATCTTGTCTTTCTCCTTTTTCTACACGCATATATATATATATACACACACACCTGCTTGTGTAGGGAACTTCTCTCATATTCTTAACCTTTGTTCTAATACATTTTCTTACCATTTTGCATAACTTGCACAATATTCTAACAACATCAACAGCTTTCTACCATTTAATGCAGCACCAACTGCAGTACACGTTTCTCTATGACATTGTGTGAGAGATGGCGTTTCCATAGCTGGCTATTAATCACATGCTCAGTAGTACTGATTTAACTTTTCTCAAGTGTTATTCGTGAGCAAAGGCACATAACTTTTTCCGTCTCTCTCTCACACACACTCAGTTTTGTTGTTTTG
>NC_142942.1:23765167-23771751 GCF_046866305.1 Octopus bimaculoides | reverse complement strand
TGCCTGTACAAGCAATTAACACATGGCTTCTGGTCGCCATCTTCACATCTTTCACCCTTTCCCTCTCTATGTCACTCTCTCACTATTTCCCTATTTCTCTCTCTCACTTTCTCGTCCGCTATCTTCCACCCTTTCTCCCCTCTCTCTCTCACACTCACTATTTCCCTATTTCTTTCGCTCTCTCTTCACTTGTTTCTCACTTTCTCATCCGCTATCTTCCACCCTTTCATTCTCTCTCTCTCTCTCTCTCCCACTCACTATTTACCTATTTCTCTCGCTCTCTCTCACCCTTTTTCTCTCTCTTCTTCTCTTAGCATTTCTCTCTCTCATTGTTGTATTTCGGGACGGTCGTGTTGCCAGTTTAGTCAATAAAAACACACGTACTATATATTGGGTGTTAATTTGCTTCAGCTTTATTTTATTTTTTACATTAATCGTATTTCGGCCAGAGTTCTTTCGTCACACTTCTGTGACCTCGTCAGTGGTCCTTTACTTCCTTCTTTCTTATTTGTGTGTCTCTCCTTACTAACGATCAACCATTTTGTATTCCTATTGTATGTGTCTTTATTTGCGCATGCGTATACCTCTATGTTTAGTAAGTGCGTGTGTGTAGGGGGGGTGCCTGTATTATTTGTGTCCCCTTTTTACACACGTTCGTTTAATTTGTTTTTATTTATTTTTGTTCATGTGTTTATACCTACTTATTACTTTTTTTCTATTCTTTCTTTTTTTTGTATTTAATTTAATTTAATTTATATAGATATAAATATTTATATCTATAACGTATATAGATATAAATATTTTGTCCTTAAATCAAACTTGGGATCTCATTATGTGAAGTAAACTTGTTACCATTTAAATAAATAAAATAATAAAACATCAAATAACTGTTATGAACGGGGATGGCTGTGTGGTTAGAAAGCTTGCTTCTCAACCATGTGGGTACAGGTTCAGTCCTATTGCATGGCACCTTAAGTATGTATGTATTGTATCTGATTTGATAAATGATACTTTCACACTTGTGCCAAAAATGGTAATTCCTAATTGTTTGAAATTATCTTTCTTTGTCTTAAAATTATGTACATTATTTATATATGATGTAGTAGTTAAGAGCGCGGGCTACTAACCCCAAGATTCTGAGTTCAATTCCAGGCAGTGACCTGAATAATAATAATAATATCGAAAAATACCTAAGGAATGAGAACCCAGGTTTGAAATTTCCCCAAGACACCTGATGAAAGCTGGAGGGTATATCAGCCAAAACATGTTAACAACAAACAAGATGAGGACAAATATCCGTCAAATGTAAACAAAGTAAATAATTGCAATGGTAAACTTCACTGTTCATTTCTTTTGGTAGCAATGCAATAAAAATGCCAGTCAAATCCTGGGGTTGATTGTATCAACTAAACCCCTCCCCTCAAAATTCTTGGCCTTCTGCTTGAATCAGAAGCTGACCTGGCAGAATCATTACCATGCCAACTGGACAAAATGTGGTATTTCGTCTGCTGCTACGTTCTGAGTTCAAATTCCACCAAGGTTGACTTTGCCTTTCATCTTTTTGGGGCTAATAAATTAAGTACCAGTGATGCACTGGGGTTGATGTACTCGACTTGTCCTCTTCCTCACAATTTCAGGCCTTGTGCCTTTAGTAGAGACGATTATTATCATTATTAACATATAATAAATACAGGACAAATTTTAAAATACAGATTCCATTTCAGTTTGTTCATTAAGTAATTCTCTAATCAATACTATATACATATAATTTCTATGAGTTACAGGTGTATACATGCACATGTAACATAGACAAACATGTAGCATACATTAGGTACCAACATATAACAGAACAGAATGAAAGAACTGGAGCAATTCATGGAAAAAGTAAATTCTCTTTTAACGAATAGACCTGCTTTTTTACCTTCATCAGGGGATGTAAGCTCCCTGGAAACTGCAGGCCCATGGAGACTGGGTCACTTGGTACGCGTCGGCCCTTTCTGTCCTGGCCTGCACATTTTTGGTCAAAATATATTGTCAGTACACCAAATATATATATATATATATATATATATATATATATATATATATATATATATATATATATATATATATATATATATATATACATATAAACACACATGTATGCATTTACTTATCTATCAAGCTATTTTTGTGTGTGTGTACACACACACACATATATATATACATACACACACACACACATACATACATACACATACATACATATATATATACATATATATATATATATATATACATATATATATATATATATATATATATATATATATATATATATATATATATGTATGTATATGTATATGTAAGAAGTAGGTCAGGATTATCAAAGCTTGGACTAATTTTAATAGCACAAACCTTCCCTTTCCCTTTAATAGTAAAGTATTTATAGCAGAAGATAACTTAAGGAGGGAGAAGGAAGGACTGTAGTGAAATGGTGAATAGTGGTGGTGGCGGTGGTGGCGGTGGCGGTGGTGGCGGTGGTGGTGGTGGTTTGCTCCTTTCACCATCATTAGCATCATTATTGTGATCAGCACTGTCATCACCACCATTACCACAACTGCTTTCATTAATACCCTCCATCACAACTAATGTTGTCATCATCATCATCATCATCAAACAGAGGTGGTGAAATAGTTCATTAAGACAGAATACACACACACACACACACACACGATGATGATGGCTGTCCACTTGTGACAGAGGAAGACCATCACTGACCATTGTCCATCCAAAATGCCAGCAATGCCCATGCATGAGGTTATTGCACCCTTGGTTGGCCTTACCCACGTTCATGCCTGTCGCTTCCATGCTCCCTGTTGCTCCACCGGGCAGTGAAAAGTCACAAACACACAGACACCTACACACCCACCCACACACATCTGTCATATGACAGATAACTTTTGAACTTCTCATTGTGAATTTCTCACATGGAATTCTCAGGCATTTCTAAAGACCATCCTTGTACGAAAATCAGGATTTCTCTAAGAAAATCAACGTTTTCGGAAGAGATTAAAAATGTCTTTCTTTCTGCAGAAGAAGCTTCCTGTCATTGCAGGCAAACGTGGCAAACTTCCTCTCCTTTCTTCAATTCTATTTCAATATCTTGCAGGATTCAGGTGAATCCCATTATTCCAGAGTCCTGTGGAAATCGTCATGGACCTCAATTTGATTGTTTCTTTCCTGTAAACTCATTTGGAGTTCCTGACCCTTGGTCTTAATTTGATAACCTCTGAACCTTGGCCATTTGTTTCATGGGTTGTGACACTGTGTCCTCTATTTGGTAGTCCTGACTCTGTGTCAATGCGTGTTGACACTGTAATCTGGACACTCTAGGTAGAGAGTACCACATGTCCAAACTGCCAAACTCCCCACCCCACCCCGCACCCTCACCATACAGTTCGTCACTGCCAGATAGCGATGTCGTGTGGCTGTCTCTGGATGGAAAAAGTGTATAACTGAAATGGCAGATTTAGTCATTGTCTGGTCCTATGTCTGCTAATGAGGGGACAACACAACAACGAAAACAACAGTTTTACTGCTGCCACCACCACCACCTCTCTCTCAACAACACCCCACGTGTAATAGTCCATTGGATTGAGATCTGGGGAATTAGGCAGCCGAATGTTAGGGGTTATGTGATCATGAACATTTTCAGCCATCCATTCCTGTGTTACTAGAGTCATGTGTGATAGTGCAGAGTCTTACTGAATGACATATGGTCTTCCATTGCATACACTGTCTATCGAGGGCTTGACAATTATTTCCAGGACCTCAGTGTAGGCTGGCAGAGTTAACTCTAAGGCCTTGTGGGAAGAAGTAAGGAGGCATCACACGTCCTTCATTGCTGACAACCCCTAAAACCATGACAGTTGCAGGAAATTGTGTATGCATAACACTTGGAACTTCAGAAGGATTTTCACATAACTGTCTGTCATTTCTTCCATTAACTTTTTGATCTTGGTTGAAGTTTTTCTCGTTTGAGAAAAACCAAATCAAATCTTTTTCTGCTGGAATTTTCTGTTTGTTTAAGAGCCTTTTAGATCTGATGTAGTGAGTTTCTTTTCATGTGCTAGTGCCACATAAAAAGCACTTGGTCCCCTCTGCTGGGTCATTGGTGTTAGGAAGGGCATCCAGCCATAAAATCCTTGCCAAAGCTAACCTCACTTCTGCTAGTGCCAAGTAAAAAGCACTGAGTCCGCTCTGCAGAGTGGTCAGTGTGAGAAAGGACATCCAGCTGCAAAACCCTGCCAAAACAGACACAGTAGCCTGGGGTAGATTTTCAACAGGGCTGGTTCCTGTCAACTGTCCTACCCATGCATGCATGGAAGATGGACATTCAAAGATAATGATAATAGTGACAACTACACATAGCCATTACGTATACATACACACACACATATGTACATATGTGTGTGTGTTTTGACAGATATGCAACATACATGCAGAATACACCAGCATTGCATATACAAACATTACACACACACACACATAAACCTTTTAAGGAACATCAGCAAAATATATTTACATTACTACTACTACTACTACTGCCACCATACACATTTTCATGCTAAACCAATGATGGTGTGAGGCGGTGGTGGTGGGGATGTCTTGTGACCATCCATACAAATAATGCAAAAAGAGGCAATTAACATCCATTTATCTTCTGTTGTTTATGATCAAAAGTGTTCCGACCATGGCTGCCCCTGCTTTTTTGTGAAGCAAGGACTGCATTGACCATTGCGATGGTGGTGATGGCGATGGTGCTGGAGGTTAGATTTACGGTGACGATGATGAAGGCGGATAGTGGTCATGATGGTGGTGGTGGTGGTGGTGTTATTTAACCCCAGGCCAAACCTGGCTGAGCAGACCGACGGCCAAAGGCGTTTCAGCCGTGACCATACCCGCTTTTAACTACTACTACAAAGTTTCGGTCATGTGACCTCTCTTACGAAATATTTTTCTTATCTTGTGTTTATCCTGGTCACTTCGCTCTTTCTACAACCACCCCATCTCCACCCCCCACCACCCCCACCGTTAAATGATGAAGTCTCAGAGAGAAATCCCTAAAATGATGGGATTGGCATGGTTGGATTGTCTGATCAATCAGGGTTAACTTGGGATTTTAAAAATAGCAACAATATGTGCAACACATGCAGATATGCACGGCACACACACACACACACAGTACACATACGCGTACAACACAAACACACACATACACAGCATATGGATACACATATATACAAAATGCGGACGCAAACACGCACACACACACACACACAGAGGCAAACACACACAGACATCAACATACATGTCCGCACACGCACATATCACACGCACACAAACGCGCGCACACATACATACAGCATGCACATTCGCATACACACACGGACATATACACATGTCCACACGTATCCACACGATGTCACATGAGACAATGAAGGATCCTCCCTGTAGTCGTTCGACATGCTAGAAATAACACCCTAATCTCCCTCAAATCACATCCAGCCTTCTAATTAAAAAACTCATTAAATAAAATAATCCAAGAATGCTCCCCACCACCACCACCATCACCATCATCACCAAAAGAAGACTGTATGGTCATGGTTGGAACGCCTGTCATCTTAGTTTTGCAAGATCAAGGCTGACCTGGGGCTGAAACAACATCAACAACACCGCACCACCATCACCACCACCTCCACCACTTCCACAACCGTCATTTACAAGCGTCACCACCGCCACCTCCACCACCATCAGCAGCAAACTCGATTAACGCCGCCGCCACCACATACATTGCCACCTCCGTCACCTTCAACCCCTTCACTATCACTGCCACCGTAACTCATTTCAACTCCACCACCATCAACACCATCATCACCACCACCGACAACAACAACATCACTTTTACTCTTACCACCGCCACCACCACTTCCACCTCCGTCACCCTCTCTACCGACGTCATCCCCACCGCCACCATTACCAGTGTCACTTCTACTAACAACGCCACCGTCGCCGCCACCACCTCTACTAAACCTATCACCACCGCCGTCACCACCATCAGTCTACCACATACCGTCTACTTTCACTCCTACCACCACCACACAGCTGCTACTGCTGCTACTCAACCTACTAAAACAACAACAACAACAACAATCCGCTTGCTTGCTGGCAAGGCAGGTTTTGGCAGAGTTGGAAGCTGCCGACAACGTTACGACCAAAAGGCAATCATATACACACACACATATATATATACATGTTATACAGACATATACACTCGTAGACGCTTGTAGGAACACATGCATATATGTATATAAATATATATTTATACACGCAGACGGCTTAGACATATATATATATATATATATATGTATATATAACACTTTTTAAATTCTATAAAAGAAGGCTGGCCGTGAAGGGGGTGTTGTAAAGTCGGTTAATGTATATATATAGCAAATGTTGCACTGATTGCTACACACATATACATACATATACAACACACACGTACATACAAACACACACATAAATATATACATAAATATATA